>NW_018744914.1:0-59977 GCF_001683475.1 Chenopodium quinoa
AAGGTTTTTGAATCAAATTTAAGCCAAACACATTGAAACAAAGCTAATTAAATCAAATGAAAGTCAAACACATTCAAACAAAGCTTTTTGAATAAAATAAATGTCAAATGCATTCTACAAAGCTAATTGAATCAATTGAAAGCCAAAACACATTCAAACAAGCTTTATGAATCAAATTTAAGCCAAACACATTCAAACAAAAGTTTTTGAATCAAATTTAAGCCAAACACATTCAAACAAAGCTAATTAAATCAAAGGAAAGTCAAACACATTCAAACAAAACTTTTTGAATAAAATGAATGTCAAATGCATTCTATAAAGCTAATTGAATCAATTAAAAGTGATACACATTCAAAACAAAGCTAATTGAATCCAATGAAAATAAACACATTCAAATAAAGCTTTTTAAAAAAATTAAAGTCTAATGCATTCAACAAAGCTAATTGAATCAAATGAAAGTCAAACACATTCAAACAAAGCTAATTGAATCAAATGAATTTCAAACACATTCAAATAAAGCTAATTGAATCAAATAAAAGTCAAGCACATTCAAACAAAACTTAATTGAATCAAATGAAAGTCAAACACATTCAACTATAGCTTTTTGAATCAAATGAATGTCAAATGCATTCATTAAAGCTAATTGAATCGAATGAAAGTCAAAGACATTCAAACAAACCTAATTGAATCCAATCAAAGTCAAACACATTCAAATAAAGCTTTGTGAATCAAATTAATGTCAAATGCATTCAACAAAGCAAATTGAATCAAATGAAAGTCAAATGCATTCAAAAAGCTTTATGAATCAAATTTAAGCCAAACACATTCAAACAAAGCTAATTGAATCAATTGAAAGTCAAACACATTCAAACGAAGCTAATTGAATCAAATGAAAGTCAAACACACTCAAACAAAGGTTTTTGAATCAAATTTAAGCCAAACACATTGAAACAAAGCTAATTAAATCAAATGAAAGTCAAACACATTCAAACAAAGCTTTTGAATAAAATAAATGTCAAATGCATTCTACAAAGCTAATTGAATCAATTGAAAGCCAAACACATTCAAACAAGCTTTATGAATCAAATTTAAGCCAAAACACATTCAAAACAAAGGTTTTTGAATCAAATTTAAGCCAAACACATTCAAACAAAGCTAATTAAATCAAAGGAAAGTCAAACACATTCAAACAAAACTTTTTGAATAAAATGAATGTCAAATGCATTCTATAAAGCTAATTGAATCAATTAAAAGTGATACACATTCAAACAAAGCTAATTGAATCCAATGAAAATTAAACACATTCAAATAAAGCTTTTTAAAAAAAATTAAAGTCTAATGCATTCAACAAAGCTAATTGAATCAAATGAAAGTCAAACACATTCAAACAAAGCTAATTGAATCAAATGAATTTCAAACACATTCAAATAAAGCTAATTGAATCAAATAAAAGTCAAGCACATTCAAACAAACTTAATTGAATCAAATGAAAGTCAAACACATTCAACTATAGCTTTTTGAATCAAATGAATGTCAAATGCATTCATTAAAGCTAATTGAATCGAATGAAAGTCAAAGACATTCAAACAAACCTAATTGAATCCAATCAAAGTCAAACACATTCAAATAAAGCTTTGTGAATCAAATTAATGTCAAATGCATTCAACAAAGCAATTGAATCAAATGAAAGTCAAATGCATTCAAACAAGCTTTATGAATCAAATTAAGCCAAACACATTCAAACAAAGCTAATTGAATCAATTGAAAGTCAAACACATTCAAACGAAGCTAATTGAATCAAATGAAAGTCAAACACATTCAAACAAAGGTTTTTGAATCAAATTTAAGCCAAACACATTGAAACAAAACTAATTAAATCAAATGAAAGTCAAACACATTCAAACAAAGCTTTTTGAATAAAATAAATGTCAAATGCATTCTACAAAGCTAATTGAATCAATTGAATGTCAAACACATTCAAACAAAGCTAATTGAATCCAATGAAAGTCAAACACATTCAAAAAAAGCTTTGTAAATCAAATTAACGTAATGCATTCAACAAAGCTAATTAAATCAAATGAAATCAAATACATTCAAACAAAGCTTTTTAAATCAAATGAAAGTCAAATGCATTTATTTAAGCTAATTGAATCGAATGAAAGTTCTTTATGAATCAAATTTAAGCCAAAAACATTCAAAACAAAGCTATTTAAATCAAATGAAAGTCAAACACATTCAAACAAAGCTTTTTGAATAAAAATGAATGTCAAATGCATTCCACAAAGCTAAAGAAAATGAAAGTCAAATACCTTCTACAAAGCTAATTGAATCAAATGAAGTCAAACACATTCAAACACAGCTAATTGAATCCAATGAAAGTCAAACACATTCAAACAAACCTAATTGAATCAAATGAAAGTTAAACACATTCAAACAAAGCTAATTGAATCCAATGAAAGTCAAACACTTTCAAATAAAGCTTTTTAAATCAAATTAAAGTCTAATGCGTTCAACAAAGCTACTTGAATCAAATGAAAGTCAAACACATTCAAACAAACCTAATTGAATCAAATGAAAGTCGAACACATTCAAACAAAGCTAATTGAATATAATGAAAATCAAACCGATTCAAACAAAACTTTGTGAATCAAATAACGTCAAATGCATTCAAACAAGCTTTGTGAGTCATATTTGAGACAAACACATTCAAACAAAGCTATTTTAATCAAATTAATGTCAAACACATTCAATCAAGCTTTATGAATCGAATTTAAGCCAAACACGTTCAAACAAAGCTAATTAAATCAAATGAAAGTCAAAACATTCAAACAAAAGCTTTTAGAATAAAATAAATGTCAAATGCATTCCACAAAGCTAAATGAATCAAATGAAAGTCAAATGTGTTCTACAAAGCTAATATAATCAAATTAAAGTCAAACACATTCAAACAAAGCTAATTGAATCCAAAGAAAGTCAAACACATTCAAAAAAAGCTTTTTAAATCAAATTACAGTCAAATGCATTCAAACAAAGCTAATTGAATCAATTGAAAGTCAAACACATTCAAACAAAGCTAATAGAATGAAATGCAAGTCAAACACATTCAAACAAGCTTTATGATTCAAATTTAAGCCAAACACATTCAAACTAAGCTAATTAAATCAAATGAAAGTCAAACACATTCAAACAAAGCTTTTTGAATAAAATGAATGTCAAATGCATTTTACAAAGCTAATTGAATCAATTGAAAGTTAAACACATTCAAACAAGCTTTTTGAATCATATTTAAACCAAACACATTGAAACAAAGCTAATTAAATCAAATGAAAGTAAAACACATTCAAAAAAGCTTTTGAATAAAATAAATATCAAATGCATTCTACAAAGCTAATTGAATCAATTGAAAGTCAAACACATTCAAACAAAGCTAATTGAATCCAATGAAAGTCAAACACATTCAAACAAAGCTTTGTGAATCAAATTAACGTCAAATGCATTCAACAAAGCTAATTAAATCAAATGAAACTCAAATACATTCAAACAAAGCTAATTAAATCAAATGAAAGTCAAACACATTCAAACTTGCTTTATGAATCAAATTTAAGCCAAACACATTCAAACAAAGCTAATTGAATCAATTGAAAGAAGCTAATTAAATCAAATGAAAGTCAAACACACTCAAACAAAGGTTTTTGAATCAAATTTAAGCCAAACACATTGAAACAAAGCTAATTAAATCAAATGAAAGTCAAACACATTCAAACAAAGCTTTTTGAATAAAATAAATGTCAAATGCATTCTACAAAGCTAATTGAATCAATTGAAAGCCAAACACATTCAAACAAGCTTTATGAATCAAATTTAAGCCAAACACATTCAAACAAAGTTTTTGAATCAAAATTTAAGCCAAACACATTCAAACAAAGCTAATTAAATCAAAGGAAAGTCAAACACATTCAAACAAAACTTTTTGAAAAAATGAATGTCAAATGCATTCTATAAAGCTAATTGAATCAATTAAAAGTGATACACATTCAAACAAAGCTAATTGAATCGAATGAATATTAAACACATTCAAATAAAGCTTTTAAATCAATTAAAAAGTCAATCATTCAACATTGAATCAAATGAAAGTCAAACACATTCAAACAAAGCTAATTGAATCAAATGAATTTCAAACACATTCAAATAAAGCTAATTGAATCAAATAAAAGTCAAGCACATTCAAACAAACCTAATTGAATCAAATGAAAGTCAAACACATTCAACTATAGCTTTTTGAATCAAATGAATGTCAAATGCATTCATTAAAGCTAATTGAATCGAATGAAAGTCAAAGACATTCAAACAAACCTAATTGAATCCTATCAAAGTCAAACACATTCAAATAAAGCTTTGTGAATCAAATTAATGTCAAATGCATTCAACAAAGCAAATTGAATCAAATGAAAGTCAAATGCATTCAAACAAGCTTTATGAATCAAATTTAAGCCAAACACATTCAAACAAAGCTAATTGAATCAATTGAAAGTCAAACACATTCAAACGAAGCTAATTGAATCAAATGAAAGTCAAACACATTCAAACAAAGGTTTTTCAATCAAATTTAAGCCAAACACATTGAAACAAAACTAATTAAATCAAATGAAAGTCAAACACATTCAAACAAAGCTTTTGAATAAAATAAATGTCAAATGCATTCTACAAAGCTAATTGAATCAATTGAATGTCAAACACATTCAAACAAAGCTAATTGAATCCAATGAAAGTCAAACACATTCAAAAAAAGCTTTGTGAATCAAATTAACGTCAAATGCATTCAACAAAGCTAATTAAATCAAATGAAACTCAAATACATTCAAACAAAGCTTTTTAAATCAAATGAAAGTCAAATGCATTTATTTAAGCTAATTGAATCGAATGAAAGTTCTTTATGAATCAAATTTAAGCCAAAAACATTCAAACAAAGCTATTTAAATCAAATGAAAGTCAAACACATTCAAACAAAGCTTTTTGAATAAAAATGAATGTCAAATGCATTCCACAAAGCTAAATGAATCAAATGAAAGTCAAATGCCTTCTACAAAGCTAATTGAATCAAATGAAAGTCAAACACATTCAAACAAAGCTAATTGAATCCAATGAAAGTCAAAACATTCAAACAAACCTAATTGAATCAAATGAAAGTCAAACACATTCAAAAAGCTAATTGAATCCAATGAAAGTCAAACACAAATAAAGCTTTTTAAATCAAATTAAAGTCTAATGCGTTCAACAAAGCTACTTGAATCAAATGAAAGTCAAACACATTCAAACAAACCTAATTGAATCAAATGAAAGTCAAACACATTCAAACAAAGCTAATTGAATATAATGAAAATCAAACCGATTCAAACAAAACTTTGTGAATCAAATTAACGTCAAATGCATTCAAACATGCTTTATGAATCATATTTGAGACAAACACATTCAAACAAGCTATTTTAATCAAATTAATGTCAAACACATTCCAACAAGCTTTATGAATCGAATTTAAGCCAAACACGTTCAACAAAGCTAATTAAATCAAATGAAAGTCAAACACATTCAAACAAAGTTTCAGAATAAAATAAATGTCAAATGCATTCCACAAAGCTAAATGAATCAAATGAAAGTCAAATGCGTTCTACAAAGCTAATATAATCAAATTAAAAGTCAAACACATTCAAACAAAGCTAATTGAATCCAAAGAAAGTCAAACACATTCAAAAAAGCTTTTTAAATCAAATTACAGTCAAATTAAACAAAGCTAATTGAATCAATTGAAAGTCAAACACATTCAAACAAAGCTAATGAAATGCAAGTCAAACACATTCAAACAAGCTTCAAATTTAAGCCAAACACATTCAAACTAAGCTAATTAAATCAAATGAAAGTCAAACACATTCAAACAAAGCTTTTTGAATAAAATGAATGTCAAATGCATTTTACAAAGCTAATTGAATCAATTGAAAGTTAAACACATTCAAACAAGCTTTTTGAATCAAATTTAAACCAACACATTGAAACAAGCTAATTAAATCAAATGAAAGTCAAACACATTCAAACAAAGCTTTTTGAATAAAAAAATGTCAAATGAATTCTACAAAGCTAATTGAATCAATTGAAAGTCAAACACATTCAAACAAAGCTAATTGAATCCAATGAATGTCAAACACATTCAAACAAAGCTTTGTGAATCAAATTAACGTCAAATGCATTCAACAAAGCTAATTAAATCAAATGAAACAAATACATTCAAACAAAGCTAATGAATCAAATGAAAGTCAAACACATTCAAACAAGCAATTTTCAAACAAAGCATTGAATCAAGTCAAACACATTCAAACAAGCTAATTGAATCAAATGAAAGTCAAACACACTCAAACAAAGGTTTTTGAATCAAATTTAAGCTAAACACATTGAAACAAAGCTAATTAAATCAAATGAAAGTCAAACACATTCAAACAAAGCTTTTTGAATAAAATAAATGTCAAATGCATTCTACAAAGCTAATTGAATCAATTGAAAGCCAAACACATTCAAACAAGCTTTTGAATCAAATTTAAGCCAAACACATTCAAACAAAGGTTTTTGAATCAAATTTAAGCCAAACACATTCAAACAAAGCTAATTAAATCAAAGGAAAGTCAAACACATTCAAACAAAACTTTTTGAATAAAATGAATGTCAAATGCATTCTATAAAGCTAATTGAATCAATTAAAAGTGATACACATTCAAACAAAGCTAATTGAATCCAATGAATATTAAACACATTCAAATAAAGCTTTTTAAATCAAATTAAAGTCTAATGCATTCAACAAAGCTAATTGAATCAAATGAAAGTCAAACACATTCAAACAAAGCTAATTGAATCAAATGAATTTCAAACACATTCAAATAAAGCTAATTGAATCAAATAAAAGTCAAGCACATTCAAACAAACCTAATTGAATCAAATGAAAGTCAAACACATTCAACTATAGCTTTTTGAATCAAATGAATGTCAAATGCATTCATTAAAGCTAATTGAATCGAATGAAAGTCAAAGACATTCAAACAAACCTAATTGAATCCAATCAAAGTCAAACACATTCAAATAAAGCTTTGTGAATCAAATTAATGTCAAATGCATTCAACAAAGCAAATTGAATCAAATGAAAGTCAAATGCATTCAAACAAGCTTTATGAATCAAATTTAAGCCAAACACATTCAAACAAAGCTAATTGAATCAATTGAAAGTCAAACACATTCAAACGAAGCTAATTGAATCAAATGAAAGTCAAACACATTCAAACAAATTGAATCAAATGAAAGTCAAACACATTCAAACAAAGGTTTTTGAATCAAATTTAAGCCAAACACATTGAAACAAAACTAATTAAATCAAATGAAAGTCAAACACATTCAAACAAAGCTTTTTGAATAAATAAATGTCAAATGCAATCTACAAAGCTAATTGAATCAATTGAATGTCAAACACATTCAAACAAAGCTAATTGAATCCAATGAAAGTCAAACACATTCAAACAAAGCTTTGTGAATCAAATTAACGTCAAATGCATTCAACAAAGCTAATTAAATCAAATGAAACTCAAATACATTCAAACAAAGCTTTTTAAATCAAATGAAAGTCAAATGCATTTATTTAAAGCTAATTGAATCGAATGAAAGTTCTTTACGAATCAAATTTTAAGCCAAAAACATTCAAACAAAGCTATTTAAATCAAATGAAAAGTCAAACACATTCAAACAAAGCTTTTTGAATAAAAATGAATGTCAAATGCATTCCACAAAGCTAAATGAATCAAATGAAAGTCAAATGCCTTCTACAAAGCTAATTGAATCAAATGAAAGTCAAACACATTCAAACAAAGGCTAATTGAATCCAATGAAAGTCAAACACATTCAAACAAACCTAATTGAATCAAATGAAAGTTAAACACATTCAAACAAAGCTAATTAATCCAATGAAAGTCAAACACTTTCAAATAAAGCTTTTTAAATCAAATTAAATTCTAATGCGTTCAACAAAGCTACTTGAATCAAATGAAAGTCAAACAATTTCAAAACAAACCTAATTGAATCAAATGAAAGTCGAACACATTCAAACAAAGCTAATTGAATATAATGAAAATCAAACCGATTCAAACAAAAACTTTGTGAATCAAATTAACGTCAAATGCATTCAAACAAGCTTTGTGAGTCATATTTGAGACAAACACATTCAAAACAAAGCTATTTTAATCAAATTAATGTCAAACACATTCAAACAAGCTTTATGAATCGAATTTAAGCCAAACACGTTCAAACAAAGCTAATTAAATCAAATGAAAAGTCAAACACATTCAAACAAAGCTTTTAGAATAAAATAATTGTCAAATGCATTCCACAAAGCTAACTGAATCAAATGAAAGTCAAATGCGTTCTACAAAGCAAATACAATTAAATAAAAGTCAAACACATTCAAACAAAGCTAATTGAATCTAAAGAAAGTCAAACACCTTCAAAAAAAGCTTTTTAAATCAAATTAAAAGTCTAATGCATTCAAACAAATCTAATTGAATCAATTGAAATTCAAACACATTCAAACAAAGCTAATAGAATGAAATGCAAGTCAAACACATTCAAACAAGCTTTATGATTCAAATTTTAAGCCAACCACATTCCAACTAAGCTAATTAAATCAAATGAAAGTCAAAACACATTCAAACAAAGCTTTTGAATAAAATGAATGTCAAATGCATTTTACAAAGCTAATTGAATCAATTGAAAGTTAAACACATTCAAACAAGCTTTTTGAATCAAATTTAAACCAAACACATTGAAACCAAAGCTAATTAAATCAAATGAAAGTCAAACACATTCAAACAAAGCTTTTTGAATAAAATAAATGTCAAATGCATCTACAAAGCTAATTGAATCAATTGAAAGTCAAACACATTCAAACAAAGCTAATTGAATCCAATGAAAGTCAAACACATTCAAACAAAGCTTTGTGAATCAAATTAACGTCAAATGCATTCAACAAAGCTAATTAAATCAAATGAAACTCAAATACATTCAAACAAAGCTAATTGAATCAAATGAAAGTCAACACATTCAACAAGCTTTATGAATCAAATTTAAGCCAAACACATTCAAACAAAGCTAATTGAATCAATTGAAAGTCAAACACATTCAAACGAAGCTAATTGAATCAAATGAAAGTTAAACACACTCAAACAAAGGTTTTTGAATCAAATTTAAGCTAAACACATTGAAACAAAGCTAATTAAATCAAATGAAATCAAACACATTCAAACAAAGCTTTTTGAATAAAATAAATGTCAAATGCATTCTACAAAGCTAATTGAATCAATTGAAAGCCAAACACATTCAAACAAGCTTTATGAATCAAATTTAAGCCAAACACATTCAAACAAAGGTTTTTGAATCAAATTTAAGCCAAACACATTCAAACAAAGCTAATTAAATCAAAGAAAGTCAAACACATTCAAACAAAACTTTTTGAATAAAAATGAAATGTCAAATGCATTCTATAAAAGCTAATTGAATCAATTAAAATGATACACATTCAAACAAAGCTAATTGAATCCAATGAATATTAAAACACATTCAAATAAAGCTTTTTAAATCAAATTAAAGTCTAATGCATTCAACAAAGCTAATTGAATCAAATGAAAGTCAAACACATTCAAAACAAAGCTAATTGAATCAAATGAATTTCAAACACGTTCAAATAAAGCTAATTGAATCAAATAAAAGTCAAGCACATTCAAACAAACCTAATTGAATCAAATGAAAGTCAAACACATTCAACTATAGCTTTTTGAATCAAATGAATGTCAAATGCATTCATTAAAGCTAATTGAAACGAATGAAAGTCAAAGACATTCAAAACAAACCTAATTGAATCCAATCAAAGTCAAACACATTCAAATAAAGCTTTGTGAATCAAATTAATGTCAAATGCAATTCAACAAAGCAAATTGAATCAAATGAAAGTCAAATGCATTCAAACAAGCTTTATGAATCAAATTTAAGCCAAACACATTCAAACAAAGCTAATTGAATCAATTGAAAGTCAAACACATTCAAACGAAGCTAATGAATCAAATGAAAGTCAAAGACATTCAAACAAAGGTTTTTGAATCAAATTTAAGCCAAACACATTGAAACAAAACTAATTAAATCAAATGAAAGTCAAAACACATTCAAACAAAGCTTTTTGAATAAAATAAATGTCAAATGCAATCTACAAAGCTAATGAATCAATTGAATGTCAAACACATTCAAACAAAGCTTAATTGAATCCAATGAAAGTCAAACACATTCAAACAAAGCTTTGTGAATCAAATTAACGTCAAATGCATTCAAACAAAGCTAATTAAAATCAAATGAAACTCAAATACATTCAAAACAAAGCTTTTTAAATCAAATGAAAGTCAAATGCATTTATTAAGCTAATTGAATCGAATGAAAGTTCTTTACGAATCAAATTTAAGCCAAAAACATTCAAACAAAGCTATTTAATCAAATGAAAGTCAAACACATTCAAACAAAGCTTTTTGAATAAAAATGAATGTCAAATGCATTCCACACAAGCTAAATGAATCAAATGAAAGTCAAATGCCTTCTACAAAGCTAATTGAATCAAATGAAAGTCAAACACATTCAAACAAAGCTAATTGAATCCAATGAAAGTCAAACACATTCAAACAAAACCTAATTGAATCAAATGAAAGTTAAACACATTCAAACAAAGCTAATTGAATCCAATGAAAGTCAAACACTTTCAAATAAAGCTTTTTAAATCAAATTAAATTCTAATGCGTTCAACAAAGCTACTTGAATCAAATGAAAGTCAAACAATTTCAAACAAACCTAATTTGAATCAAATGAAAGTCGAACACATTCAAACAAAGCTAATTGAAATAATGAAAATCAAACCGATTCAAACAAAACTTTGTGAATCAAATTAACGTCAAATGCATTCAAACAAGCTTTGTGAGTCATATTTTGAGACAAAACACATTCAAACAAAGCTATTTTAATCAAATTAATGTCAAACACATTCAAACAAGCTTTATGAATCGAATTTAAGCCAAACACGTTCAAACAAAGCTAATTAAATCAAATGAAAGTCAACACATTCAAACAAAGCTTTAGAATAAAATAATTGTCAAATGCATCCACAAAGCTAAACTGAATCAAATGAAAGTCAAATGCGTTCTACAAAGCAAATACAATTAAATAAAAGTCAAACACATTCAAACAAAACTAATTGAATCTAAAGAAAGTCAAACACCTTCAAAAAAGCTTTTTTAAATCAAATTAAAAGTCTAATGCATTCAAACAAATCTAATTGAATCAATTGAAATTCAAACACATTCAAACAAAGCTAATAGAATGAAATGCAAGTCAAACACATTCAAACAAGCTTTATGATTCAAATTTAAGCCAAACACATTCCAACTAAGCTAATTAAATCAAATGAAAGTCAAACACATTCAAACAAAGCTTTTTGAATAAAATGAATGTCAAATGCATTTTACAAAGCTAATTGAATCAATTGAAAGTTAAACACATTCAAACAAGCTTTTTGAATCAAATTTAAACCAAACACATTGAAACAAAGCTAATTAAATCAAATGAAAGTCAAACACATTCAAACAAAGCTTTTTGAATAAAAATAAATGTCAAATGCATCTACAAAGCTAATTGAATCAATTGAAAGTCAAACACATTCAAACAAAGCTAATTGAATCCAATGAAAGTCAAACACATTCAAACAAAGCTTTGTGAATCAAATTAACGTCAAATGCATTCAACAAAGCTAATTAAATCAAATGAAACTCAAATACATTCAAACAAAGCTAATTGAATCAAATGAAAGTCAAACACATTCAAACAAGCTTTATGAATCAAATTTTAAGCCAAACACATTCAAACAAAGCTAATTGAATCAATTGAAAGTCAAACACATTCAAAACGAAGCTAATTGAATCAAATGAAAGTTAAACACACTCAAACAAAGGTTTTTTGAATTCAAATTTAAGCTAAAACACATTGAAACAAAGCTAATTAAATCAAATGAAAGTCAAACACATTTCAAACAAAGCTTTTTTGAATAAAATAAATGTCAAATGCATTTCTACAAAGCTAATTGAATCAATTGAAAGCCAAACACATTCAAACAAGCTTTATGAATCAAATTTAAGCCAAACACATTGAAACAAAGGTTTTTTGAATCAAATTTAAGCCAAACACATTCAAACAAAGCTAATTAAATCAAAGGAAAGTCAAACACATTCAAACAAAACTTTTTGAATAAAATGAATGTCAAATGCATTCTATAAAGCTAATTGAATCAATTAAAAGTGATACACATTCAAACAAAGCTAATTGAATCCAATGAATATTAAACACATTCAAATAAAGCTTTTTAAATCAAATTAAAGTCTAATGCATTCAACAAAGCTAATTGAATCAAATGAAAGTCAAACACATTCAAACAAAGCTAATTGAATCAAATGAATTTCAAACACGTTCAAATAAAGCTAATTGAATCAAATAAAAGTCAAGCACATTCAAACAAACCTAATTGAATCAAATGAAAGTCAAACACATTCAACTATAGCTTTTTGAATCAAATGAATGTCAAATGCATTCATTAAAGCTAATTGAAACGAATGAAAGTCAAAGACATTCAAACAAACCTAATTGAATCCAATCAAAGTCAAACACATTCAAATAAAGCTTTGTGAATCAAATTAATGTCAAATGCATTCAACAAAGCAAATTGAATCAAATGAAAGTCAAATGCATTCAAACAAGCTTTATGAATCAAATTTAAGCCAAACACATTCAAACAAAGCTAATTGAATCAATTGAAAGTCAAACACATTCAAACGAAGCTAATTGAATCAAATGAAAGTCAAAGACATTCAAACAAAGGTTTTTGAATCAAATTTAAGCCAAACACATTGAAACAACTAATTAATCAAATGAAAGTCAAACACATTCAAACAAAGCTTTTTGAATAAAATAAATGTCAAATGCAATCTACAAAGCTAATTGAATCAATTGAATGTCAAACACATTCAAACAAAGCTAATTGAATCCAATGAAAGTCAAACACATTCAAACAAAGCTTTGTGAATCAAATTAACGTCAAATGCATTCAACAAAGCTAATTAAATCAAATGAAACTCAAATACATTCAAACAAAGCTTTTTAAATCAAATGAAAGTCAAATGCATTTATTTAAGCTAATTGAATCGAATGAAAGTTCTTTACGAATCAAATTTAAGCCAAAAACATTCAAACAAAGCTATTTAAATCAAATGAAAGTCAAAACATTCAAACAAAGCTTTTTGAATAAAAATGAATGTCAAATGCATTCCACAAAGCTAAATGAATCAAATGAAAGTCAAATGCCTTCTACAAAGCTAATTGAATCAAATGAAAGTTCAAACACATTCAAACAAAGCTAATTGAATCCAATGAAAGTCAAACACATTCAACAAACCTAATTGAATCAAATGAAAGTTAAACACATTCAAACAAAGCTAATTGAATCCAATGAAAGTCAAACACTTTCAAATAAAGCTTTTTAAATCAAATTAAATTCTAATGCGTTCAACAAAGCTACTTGAATCAAAATGAAAGTCAAACAATTTCAAACAAACCTAATTGAATCAAATGAAAGTCGAACACATTCAAACAAAGCTAATTGAATATAATGAAAATCAAACCGATTCAAACAAAACTTTGTGAATCAAATTAACGTCAAATGCATTCAAACAAGCTTTGTGAGTCATATTTGAGACAAACACATTCAAACAAAGCTATTTTAATCAAATTAATGTCAAACACATTCAAACAAGCTTTATGAATCGAATTTAAGCCAAACACGTTCAAACAAAGCTAATTAAATCAAATGAAAGTCAAACACATTCAAACAAAGCTTTTAGAATAAAATAATTGTCAAATGCATTCCACAAAGCTAACTGAATCAAATGAAAGTCAAATGCGTTCTACAAAAGCAAATACAATTAAATAAAAGTCAAACACATTCAAACAAAGCTAATTGAATCTAAAGAAAGTCAAACACCTTCAAAAAAAGCTTTTTAAATTAAATTAAAGTCTAATGCATTCAAACAAATCTAATTGAATCAATTGAAATTCAAACACATTCAAACAAAGCTAATAGAATGAAATGCAAGTCAAACACATTCAAACAAGCTTTATGATTCAAATTTAAGCCAAACACATTCCAACTAAGCTAATTAAATCAAATGAAAGTCAAACACATTCAAACAAAGCTTTTTGATAAAATGAATGTCAAATGCATTTTACAAAGCTAATTGAATCAATTGAAAGTTAAACACATTCAAACAAGCTTTTTGAATCAAATTTAAACCAAACACATTGAAACAAAGCTAATTAAATCAAATGAAAGTCAAACACATTCAAACAAAGCTTTTTGAATAAAATAAATGTCAAATGCATCTACAAAGCTAATTGAATCAATTGAAAGTCAAACACATTCAAACAAAGCTAATTGAATCCAATGAAAGTCAAACACATTCAAACAAAGCTTTGTGAATCAAATTAACGTCAAATGCATTCAACAAAGCTAATTAAATCAAATGAAACTCAAATACATTCAAACAAAGCTAATTGAATCAAATGAAAGTCAAACACATTCAAACAAGCTTTATGAATCAAATTTAAGCCAAACACATTCAAACAAAGCTAATTGAATCAATTGAAAGTCAAACACATTCAAACGAAGCTAATTGAATCAAATGAAAGTTAAACACACTCAAACAAAGGTTTTTGAATCAAATTTAAGCTAAACACATTGAAACAAAGCTAATTAAATCAAATGAAAGTCAAACACATTCAAACAAAGCTTTTTGAATAAAATAAATGTCAAATGCATTCTACAAAGCTAATTGAATCAATTGAAAGCCAAACACATTCAAACAAGCTTTATGAATCAAATTTAAGCCAAACACATTGAAACAAAGGTTTTTGAATCAAATTTAAGCCAAACACATTCAAACAAAGCTAATTAAATCAAAGGAAAGTCAAACACATTCAAACAAAACTTTTTGAATAAAATGAATGTCAAATGCATTCTATAAAGCTAATTGAATCAATTAAAAGTGATACACATTCAAACAAAGCTAATTGAATCCAATGAATATTAAACACATTCAAATAAAGCTTTTTAAATCAAATTAAAGTCTAATGCATTCAACAAAGCTAATTGAATCAAATGAAAGTCAAACACATTCAAACAAAGCTAATTGAATCAAATGAATTTCAAACACGTTCAAATAAAGCTAATTGAATCAAATAAAAGTCAAGCACATTCAAAACAAACCTAATTGAATCAAATGAAAGTCAAACACATTCAACTATAGCTTTTTGAATCAAATGAATGTCAAATGCATTCATTAAAGCTAATTGAAACGAATGAAAGTCAAAGACATTCAAACAAACCTAATTGAATCCAATCAAAGTCAAACACATTCAAATAAAGCTTTGTGAATCAAATTAATGTCAAATGCATTCAACAAAGCAAATTGAATCAAATGAAAGTCAAATGCATTCAAACAAGCTTTATGAATCAAATTTAAGCCAAACACATTCAAACAAAGCTAATTGAATCAATTGAAAGTCAAACACATTCAAACGAAGCTAATTGAATCAAATGAAAGTCAAAGACATTCAAACAAAGGTTTTTGAATCAAATTTAAGCCAAACACATTGAAACAAAACTAATTAAATCAAATGAAAGTCAAACACATTCAAACAAAGCTTTTTGAATAAAATAAATGTCAAATGCAATCTACAAAGCTAATTGAATCAATTGAATGTCAAACACATTCAAACAAAGCTAATTGAATCCAATGAAAGTCAAACACATTCAAACAAAGCTTTGTGAATCAAATTATCGTCAAATGCATTCAACAAAGCTAATTAAATCAAATGAAACTCAAATACATTCAAACAAAGCTTTTTAAATCAAATGAAAGTCAAATGCATTTATTTAAGCTAATTGAATCGAATGAAAGTTCTTTATGAATCAAATTTAAGCCAAACACATTCAAACAAAGCTGTTTAAATCAAATGAAAGTCAAACACATTCAAACAAAGCTTTTTGAATAAAAATGAATGTCAAATGCATTCCACAAAGCTAAATGAATCAAATGAAAGTCAAATGCCTTCTACAAAGCTAATTGAATCAAATGAAAGTCAAACACATTCAAACAAAGCTAATTGAATCCAATGAAAGTTAAACACATTCAAAAAAACCTAATTGAATCAAATGAAAGTTAAACACATTCAAACAAAGCTAATTGAATCCAATGAAAGTCAAACACTTTCAAATAGAGCTTTTTAAATCAAATGAAAGTCTAATGCGTTCAACAAAGCTACTTGAATCAAATGAAAGTTAAACACATTCAAACAAACCTAATTGAATCAAATGAAAGCCGAACACATTCAAACAAAGCTAATTGAATATAATGAAAATCAAACCGATTCAAACAAAACTTTGTGAATCAAATTAACGTCAAATGCATTCAAACAAGCTTTGTGAGTCATATTTGAGACAAACACATTCAAACAAAACTATTTTAATCAAATTAATGTCAAACACATTCAAACAAGCTTTATGAATCGAATTTAAGCCAAACACGTTCAAACAAAGCTAATTAAATCAAATGAAAGTCAAACACATTCAAACAAAGCTTTTAGAATAAAATAAATGTCAAATGCATTCCACAAAGCTAACTGAATCAAATGAAAGTCAAATGCGTTCTACAAAGCAAATACAATTAAATAAAAGTCAAACACATTCAAACAAAGCTAATTGAATCCAAAGAAAGTCAAACACATTCAAAAAAAGCTTTTTAAATCAAATTAAAGTCTAATGCATTCAAACAAAGCTAATTGAATCAATTGAAAGTCAAACACATTCAAACAAAGCTAATAGAATGAAACGCAAGTCAAACACATTCAAACAAGCTTTATGATTCAAATTTAAGCCAAACACATTCAAACTAAGCTAATTAAATCAAATGAAAGTCAAACACATTCAAA
Source organism: Chenopodium quinoa (assembly GCF_001683475.1). Classification (NCBI taxonomy): domain Eukaryota; kingdom Viridiplantae; phylum Streptophyta; class Magnoliopsida; order Caryophyllales; family Amaranthaceae; genus Chenopodium; species Chenopodium quinoa. The sequence continues at coordinate 17,146 of NW_018744914.1, forward strand.
CAAAGCTTTTTGAATAAAATGAATGTCAAATGCATTTTACAAAGCTAATTAAATCAATTGAAAGTTAAACACATTCAAACAAGCTTTTTGAATCAAATTTAAACCAAACACATTGAAACAAAGCTAATTAAATCAAATGAAAGTCAAACACATTCAAACAAAGCTTTTTGAATAAAATAAATGTCAAATGCATTCTACAAAGCTAATTGAATCAATTGAAAGTCAAACACATTCAAACAAAGCTAATTGAATCCAATGAAAGTCAAACACATTCAAACAAAGCTTTGTGAATCAAATTAACGTCAAATGCATTCAACAAAGCTAATTAAATCAAATGAAACTCAAATACATTCAAACAAAGCTAACTGAATCAAATGAAAGTCAAACACATTCAAACAAGCTTTATGAATCAAATTTAAGCCAAACACATTCAAACAAAGCTAATTGAATCAATTGAAAGTCAAACACATTCAAACGAAGCTAATTGAATCAAATGAAAGTCAAACACACTCAAACAAAGGTTTTTGAATCAAATTTAAGCCAAACACATTGAAACAAAACTAATTAAATCAAATGAAAGTCAAACACATTCAAACAAAGCTTTTTGAATAAAATAAATGTCAAATGCATTCTACAAAGCTAATTGAATCAATTGAAAGCCAAACACATTCAAACAAGCTTTATGAATCAAATTTAAGCCAAACACATTCAAACAAAGGTTTTTGAATCAAATTTAAGCCAAACACATTCAAACAAAGCTAATTAAATCAAAGGAAAGTCAAACACATTCAAACAAAACTTTTTTGAATAAAATGAATGTCAAATGCATTCTATAAAGCTAATTGAATCAATTAAAAGTGATACACATTCAAACAAAGCTAATTGAATCCAATGAATATTAAACACATTCAAATAAAGCTTTTTAAATCAAATTAAAGTCTAATGCATTCAACAAAGCTAATTGAATCAAATGAAAGTCAAACACATTCAAACAAAGCTAATTGAATCAAATGAATTTCAAACACGTTCAAATAAAGCTAATTGAATCAAATAAAAGTCAAGCACATTCAAACAAACCTAATTGAATCAAATGAAAGTCAAACACATTCAACTATAGCTTTTTGAATCAAATGAATGTCAAATGCATTCATTAAAGCTAATTGAAACGAATGAAAGTCAAAGACATTCAAACAAACCTAATTGAATCCAATCAAAGTCAAACACATTCAAATAAAGCTTTGTGAATCAAATTAATGTCAAATGCATTCAACAAAGCAAATTGAATCAAATGAAAGTCAAATGCATTCAAACAAGCTTTATGAATCAAATTTAAGCCAAACACATTCAAACAAAGCTAATTGAATCAATTGAAAGTCAAACACATTCAAACGAAGCTAATTGAATCAAATGAAAGTCAAAGACATTCAAACAAAGGTTTTTGAATCAAATTTAAGCCAAACACATTGAAACAAAACTAATTAAATCAAATGAAAGTCAAACACATTCAAACAAAGCTTTTTGAATAAAATAAATGTCAAATGCAATTCTACAAAGCTAATTGAATCAATTGAATGTCAAACACATTCAAACAAAGCTAATTGAATCCAATGAAAGTCAAACACATTCAAACAAAGCTTTGTGAATCAAATTAACGTCAAATGCATTCAACAAAGCTAATTAAATCAAATGAAACTCAAATACATTCAAACAAAGCTTTTTAAATCAAATGAAAGTCAAATGCATTTATTTAAGCTAATTGAATCGAATGAAAGTTCTTTACGAATCAAATTTAAGCCAAAAACATTCAAACAAAGCTATTTAAATCAAATGAAAGTCAAACACATTCAAACAAAGCTTTTTGAATAAAAATGAATGTCAAATGCATTCCACAAAGCTAAATGAATCAAATGAAAGTCAAATGCACTTCTACAAAGCTAATTGAATCAAATGAAAGTCAAACACATTCAAACAAAGCTAATTGAATCCAATGAAAGTCAAACACATTCAAACAAACCTAATTGAATCAAATGAAAGTTAAACACATTCAAACAAAGCTAATTGAATCCAATGAAAGTCAAACACATTTCAAATAAAGCTTTTTAAATCAAATTAAATTCAATGCGTTCAACAAAGCTATTGAATCAAATGAAAGTCAAACACATTCAAACAAACCTAATTGAATCAAATGAAAGTCGAAACATTCAAACAAAGCTAATTGAATATAATGAAAATCAAACCGATTCAAACAAAACTTTGTGAATCAAATTAACGTCAAATGCATTCAAACAAGCTTTGTGAGTCATATTTGAGACAAACACATTCAAACAAAGCTAATTTAATCAAATTAATGTCAAACACATTCAAACAAGCTTTATGAATCGAATTTAAGCCAAACACTTCAAACAAAGCTAATTAAATCAAATGAAAGTCAAACACATTCAAACAAAGCTTTTAGAATAAAATAAATGTCAAATGCATTCACAAAGCTAACTGAATCAAATGAAAGTCAAATGCGTTCTACAAAGCAAATACAATAAATAAAATCAAAACATCAAACAAAGCTAATTGAATCAAGAAAGTCAAACACATTCAAAAAAGCTTTTTAAACAAATTAAAGTCTAATGCATTCAAACAAAGCTAATTGAATCAATGAAAGTCAAACACATTCAAACAAAGCTAATAGAATGAAATGAAAGTCAAACACATTCAAACAAGCTTTTATTGATTCAAATTTAAGCCAAACACATTCCAACTAAGCTAATTAAATCAAATGAAAGTCAAACACATTCAAACAAAGCTTTTTGAATAAAATGAATGTCAAATGCATTTTACAAAGCTAATTGAATCAATTGAAAGTTAAACACATTCAAACAAGCTTTTTGAATCAAATTTAAACCAAACACATTGAAACAAAGCTAATTAAATCAAATGAAAGTCAAACACATTCAAACAAAGCTTTTTGAATAAAATAAATGTCAAATGCATCTACAAAGCTAATTGAATCAATTGAAAGTCAAACACATTCAAACAAAGCTAATTGAATCCAATGAAAGTCAAACACATTCAAACAAAGCTTTGTGAATCAAATTAACGTCAAATGCATTCAACAAAGCTAATTAAATCAAATGAAACTCAAATACATTCAAACAAAGCTAATTGAATCAAATGAAAGTCAAACACATTCAAACAAGCTTTATGAATCAAATTTAAGCCAAACACATTCAAACAAAGCTAATTGAATCAATGAAGTCAAACACATTCAAACGAAGCTAATTGAATCAAATGAAAGTCAAACACATCAAACAAAGGTTTTTGAATAAAATTTAAGCCAAACACATTGAAACAAAGCTAATTAAATCAAATGAAAGTCATACACATTCAAACAAAGCTTTTTGAATAAAATGAATGTCAAATGCATTCTACAAAGCTAATTGAATCAATTGAAAGCCAAACACATTCAAACAAGCTTTATGAATCAAATTTAAGCCAAACATATTCAAACAAATGTTTTTGAATCAAATTTAAGCCAAACACATTCAAACAAAGCTAATTAAATCAAAGGAAACAAACACATTCAAACAAAACTTTTGAATAAAATGAATGTCAAATGCATTCTATAAAGCTAATTGAATCAATTAAAAGTGAAACACATTCAAACAAAGCTAATTGAATCCAATGAAAATCAAACACATTCAAATAAAGCTTTTAAATCAAATTAAAGTCTAATGCATTCAACAAACTAATGAATCAAATGAAAGTCAAACACATTCAAACAAAGCTAATTGAATCAAATGAATTTCAAACACATTCAAATAAAGCTAATTGAATCAAATAAAAGTCAAGCACATTAAAACAAACCTAATTGAATCAAATGAAAGTCAAACACATTCAACTATAGCTTTTTGAATCAAATGAATGTCAAATGCATTCATTAAAGCTAATTGAATCGAATGAAAGTCAAAGACATTCAAACAAACCTAATTGAATCCAATGAAAGTCAAACACATTCAAATAAAGCTTTGTGAATCAAATTAATGTCAAATGCATTCAACAAAGCAAATTGAATCAAATGAAAGTCAAATGCATTCAAACAAGCTTTATGAATCAAATTTAAGCCAAACACATTCAAACAAAGCTAATTGAATCAATTGAAAGTCAAACACATTCAAACGAAGCTAATTGAATCAAATGAAAGTCAAACACATTCAAACAAAGGTTTTTGAATCAAATTTTAAGCCAAACACATTGAAACAAAGCTAATTAAATCAAATGAAAGTCAAACACATTCAAACAAAGCTTTTTGAATAAAATAAATGTCAAATGCATTCAACAAAGCTAATTAAATCAATTGAAAGTCAAACACATTCAAACAAAGCTAATTGAATCCAATGAAAGTCAAACACATTCAAACAAAGCTTTGTGAATGAAATTAACGTCAAATGCATTCAACAAAGCTAATTAAATCAAATGAAACTCAAATACATTCAAACAAAGCTAATTGAATCAAATGAAAGTCAAATACATTCAAACAAGCTTTATGAATCAAATTTAAGCCAAACACATTCAAACAAAACTAATTGAATCAATTGAAAGTCAAACACATTCAAACAAAGCTTTTTGAATAAAATAAATGTCAAATGCATTCTACAAGCTAATTGAATCAATTGAAAGTCAAACACATTCAAACAAAGCTAATTGAATCCAATGAAAGTCAAACACATTCAAACAAAGCTTTGTGAATCGAATTAACGTCAAATGCATTCAACAAAGCTAATTAAATGAAATGAAACTCAAATACATTCAACAAAGCTAATTGAATCAAATGAAAGTCAAACACATTCAAACAAGCTTTATGAATCAAATTTAAGCCAAACACATTCAAACGAAGCTAATTGAATCAATTGAAAGTCAAACATATTCAAACGAAGCTAATTGAATCAAATGAATGTCAAACACATTCAAACAAAGGTTTTTGAATCAAATTTAAGCAAAACACATTGAAACAAAGCTAATTAAATCAAATGAAAGTCTTACACATTCAAACAAAGCTTTTTGAATAAAATGAATGTCAAATGAATTCTATAAAGCTAATTGAATCAATTGAAAGCCAAACACATTCAAACAAGCTTTATGAATCAAATTTAAGCCAAACACATTCAAACAAAGGTTTTTGAATCAAATTTAAGCCAAACACATTCAAACAAAGCTAATTAAATCAAAGGAAAGTCAAACACATTCAAACAAAACTTTTTGAATAAAATGAATGTCAAATGCATTCTATAAAGCTAATTGAATCAATTAAAAGTGAAACACATTCAAACAAAGTTAATTGAATCCAATGAAAGTCAAACACATTCAAATAAAGCTTTTTAAATCAAATTAAAGTCTAATGCATTCAACAAAGCTAATTGAATCAAATGAAAGTCAAACACATTCAAACAAAGCTAATTGAATCAAATGAATTTCAAACACATTCAAATAAAGCTAATTGAATCAAATAAAAGTCAAGCACATTCAAAAAAACCTAATTGAATCAAATGAAAGTCAAACACATTCAACTATAGCTTTTTGAATTAAATGAACGTCAAATGCATTCATTAAAGCTAATTGAATCAAATGAAAGTCAAAGTCATTCAAACAAACCTAATTGAATCCAATGAAAGTCAAACACATTCCAATAAAGCTTTGTGAATCTAATTAATGTCAAATGCATTCAACAAAGCAAATTGAATCAAATGAAAGTCAAATGCATTCAAACAAGCTTTATGAATCAAATTTAAGCCAAACACATTCAAACAAAGCTAATTGAATCAATTGAAAGTCAAACACATTCAAACAAAGCTAATTGAATCAAATGAAAGTCAAACACATTCAAACAAAGGTTTTTGAATCAAATTTAAGCCAAACACATTGAAAGAAAGCTAATTAAATCAAATAAAAGTCAAACACATTCAAACAAAGCTTTTTGAATAAAATAAATGTCAAATGCATTCTACAAAGCTAATTGAATCAATTGAAAGTCAAACACATTCAAACAAAGCTAATTGAATCCAATGAAAGTCAAACACATTCAAACAAAGCTTTGTGAATCGAATTAACGTCAAATGCATTCAACAAAGCTAATTAAATCAAATGAAACTCAAATACATTCAAACAAAGCTAATTGAATCAAATGAAAGTCAAACACATTCAAACAAGCTTTATGAATCAAATTGAAGCCAAACACATTCAAACAAAGCTAATTGAATCAATTGAAAGTCAAACACATTCAAACGAAGCTAATTGAATCAAATGAAAGTCAAACACATTCAAACAAAGGTTTTTGAATCAAATTTAAGCCAGACACATTGAAACAAAGCTAATTAAATTAAATGAAAGTCAAACACATTCAAACAAAGCTTTTTGAATAAAATAAATGTCAAATGCATTCTACAAAGCTAATTGAATCAATTGAAAGTCAAACACATTCAAACAAAGCTAATTGAATCCAATGAAAGTCAAACACATTCAAACAAAGCTTTGTGAATCAAATTAACGTCAATGCTTTCAACAAAGCTAATTAAATCAAATGAAACTCAAATACATTCAAACAAAGCTAATTGAATCAAATGAAAGTCAAACACATTCAAACAAGGTTTATGAATCAAATTTAAGCCAAACACATTCAAACAAAGCTAATTGAATCAATTGAAAGTCAAACACATTCAAACGAAGCTAATTGAATCAAATGAATGTCAAACACATTCAAACAAAGGTTTTTGAATCAAATTTAAGCCAAACACATTGAAACAAAGCTAATTAAATCATATGAAAGTCTTACACATTCAAACAAAGCTTTTTGAATAAAATGAATGTCAAATGAATTCTACAAAGCTAATTGAATCAATTGAAAGCCAAACACATTCAAACAAGCTTTATGAATCAAATTTAAGCCAAACACATTCAAACAAAGCTAATTGAATCAAATGAAAATCAAACACATTCAAATAAAGCTTTTTAAATCAAATTAAAGTCTAATGCATTCAACAAAGCTAATTGAATCAAATGAAAGTCAAACACATTCAAACAAAGCTAATTGAATCAAATGAATTTCAAACACATTCAAATAAAGCTAATTGAATCAAATGAAAGTCAAATGCATTCAAACAAGCTTTATGAATCAAATTTAAGCCAAACACATTCAAACAAAGCTAATTGAATCCATTGAAAGTCAAACACATTCAAACGAAGCTAATTGAATCAAATGAATGTCAAACACATTCAAACAAAGGTTTTTGAATCAAATTTAAGCCAAACACATTGAAACAAAGCTAATTAAATCAAATGAAGTCTTACACATTCAAACAAAGCTTTTTGAATAAAATGAATGTCAAATGAATTCTATAAAGCTAATTGAATCAATTGAAAGCCAAACACATTCAAACAAGCTTTATGAATCAAATGGAAGTCAAACACATTCAAACAAAGCTTTGTGAATCAAATTAACGTCAAATGCATTCAACAAAGCTAATTAAATCAAATGAAACTCAAATACATTCAAACAAAGCTAATTGAATCAAATGAAAGTCAAACACATTCAAACAAGCTTTATGAATCAAATTTAAACCAAACATATTCAAACAAAGCTAATTGAATCAATTGAAAGTCAAACACATTGAAACGAAGCTAATTGAATCAAATAAATGTCAAACACATTCAAACAAATGTTTTTGAATCAAATTTAAGCCAAACACATTGAAACAAAGCTAATTAAATCAAATGAAAGTCAAACACATTCAAACAAACCTTTTTGAATAAAATAAATGTCAAATGCATTCTACAAAGCTAATTGAATCAATTGAAAGTCAAACACATTCAAACAAAGCTAATTGAACCCAATGAAAGTCAAACACATTCAAACAAAGCTAATTGAATCAAATGAATTTCAAACACATTCAAATAAAGCTAATTGAATCAAATAAAAGTCAAGCACATTCAAACAAACCTAATTGAATCAAATGAAAGTCAAACACATACAACTATAGCTTTTTAAATCAAATGAATGTCAAATGCATTCATTAAAGCTAATTGAATCGAATGAAAGTCAAAGACATTCAGACAAACCTAATTGAATCCAATGAAAGTCAAACACATTCAAATAAAGCTTTGTGAATCAAATTAATGTCAAATGCATTCAACAAAGCAAATTGAATCAAATGAAAGTCAAATGCATTCAAACAAGCTTTATGAATCAAATTTAAGCCAAACACATTCAAACAAAGCTAATTGAATCAATTGAAAGTCAAACACATTCAAACGAAGCTAATTGAATCAAATGAAAGTCAAACAAATTCAAACAAAGGTTTTTGAATCAAATTTAAGCCAAACACATTGACAGAAAGCTAATTATGTCAAATGAAAGTCAAACACATTCAAACAAAGCTTTTTGAATAAAATAAATGTCAAATGCATTCAACAAAGCTAATTGAATCAATTGAAAGTCAAACACATTCAAACAAAGCTAATTGAATCCAATGAAAGTAAAACACATTCAAACAAAGCTAATTGAATCAAACGAATTTCAAACACATTCAAACAAAGCTTTTTGAATAAAATAAATGTCAAATGCATTCTACAAAGCTAATTGAATCAATTGAAAGTCAAACACATTCAAACAAAGCTAATTGAATCCAATGAAAGTCAAACACATTCAAACAAAGCTTTGTGAATCAAATTAACGTCAAATGCATTCAACAAAGCCAATTAAATCAAATGAAACTCAAATACATTCAAACAAAGCTAATTGAATCAAATGAAAGTCAAACACATTCAAACAAGCTTTATGAATCAAATTTAAGCCAAACACATTCAAACAAAGCTAATTGAATCAATTGGAAGTCAAACACATTCAAACGAAGCTAATTAAATCAAATGAAAGTCAAACACATTCAAACAAAGGTTTTTGAATAAAATTTAAGCCAAACACATTGAAACAAAGCTAATTAAATCAAATGAAAGTCTTACACATTCAAACAAAGCTTTTTGAATAAAATGAATGTCAAATGAATTCTACAAATTTAATTGAATCAATTGAAAGCCAAACACATTCAAACAAGCTTTATGAATCAAATTTAAGCCAAACACATTCATACAAATGTTTTTGAATCAAATTTAAGACAAACACATTCAAACAAAGCTAATTAAATCAAAGGAAAGTGAAACACATTCAAACAAAACTTTTTGAATAAAATGAATGTCAAATGCATTCTATAAAGCTAATTGAATCAATTAAAAGTGAAACACATTCAAACAAAGCTAATTGAATGCAATGAAAATCAAACACATTCAAATAAAGCTTTTTAAATCAAATTAAAGTCTAATGCATTCAACAAAACTAATTGAATCAAATGAAAGTCAAACACATTCAAACAAAGCTAATTGAATCAAATGAATTTCAAACACATTCAAATAAAGCTAATTGAATCAAATAAAAGTCAAGCACATTAAAACAAACCTAATTGAATCAAATGAAAGTCAAACACATTCAACTATAGCTTTTTGAATCAAATGAATGTCAAATGCATTCATTAAAGCTAATTGAATCGAATGAAAGTCAAAGACATTCAAACAAACCTAATTGAATCCAATGAAAGTCAAACACATTCAAATAAAACTTTGTGAATCAAATTAATGTCAAATGCATTCAACAAAGCAAATTGAATCAAATGAAAGTCAAATGCATTCAAACAAGCTTTATGAATCAAATTTAAGCCAAACACATTCAAACAAAGCTAATTGAATCAATTGAAAGTCAAACACATTCAAACGAAGCTAATTGAATCAAATGAAAGTCAATCACATTCAAACAAAGGTTTTTGAATCAAATTTAAGCCAAACACGTTGAAACAAAGCTAATTAAATCAAATGAAAGTCAAACACATTCAAACAAAGCTTTTTGAATAAAATAAATGTCAAATGCATTCAACAAAGCTAATTGAATCAATTGAAAGTCAAACACATTCAAACAAAGCTAATTGAATCCAATGAAAGTCAAACACATTCAAACAAAGCTTTGTGAATCAAATTAACGTCAAATGCATTCAACAAAGCTAATTAAATCAAATGAAACTCAAATACATTCAAACAAAGCTAATTGAATCAAATGAAAGTCAAACACATTCAAACAAGCTTTATGAATCAAATTTAAGCCAAACACATTCAAAAAAAACTAATTAAATCAATTGAAAGTCAAACACATTCAAACAAAGCTTTTTGAATAAAATAAATGTCAAATGCATTCTACAAAGCTAATTGAATCAATTGAAAGTCAAACACATTCAAACAAAGCTAATTGAATCAAATGAAAGTCAAACACATTCAAACAAGCTTTATGAATCAAATTTAAGCCAAACACATTCAAACAAAGCTAATTGAATCAATTGGAAGTCAAACACATTCAAACGAAGCTAATTAAATCAAATGAAAGTCAAACACATTCAAACAAAGGTTTTTGAATAAAATTTAAGCCAAACACATTGAAACAAAGCTAATTAAATCAAATGAAAGTCTTACACATTCAAACAAAGCTTTTTGAATAAAATGAATGTCAAATGAATTCTACAAATTTAATTGAATCAATTGAAAGCCAAACACATTCAAACAAGCTTTATGAATCAAATTTAAGCCAAACACATTCATACAAATGTTTTTGAATCAAATTTAAGACAAACACATTCAAACAAAGCTAATTAAATCAAAGGAAAGTGAAACACATTCAAACAAAACTTTTTGAATAAAATGAATGTCAAATGCATTCTATAAAGCTAATTGAATCAATTAAAAGTGAAACACATTCAAACAAAGCTAATTGAATGCAATGAAAATCAAACACATTCAAATAAAGCTTTTTAAATCAAATTAAAGTCTAATGCATTCAACAAAACTAATTGAATCAAATGAAAGTCAAACACATTCAAACAAAGCTAATTGAATCAAATGAATTTCAAACACATTCAAATAAAGCTAATTGAATCAAATAAAAGTCAAGCACATTAAAACAAACCTAATTGAATCAAATGAAAGTCAAACACATTCAACTATAGCTTTTTGAATCAAATGAATGTCAAATGCATTCATTAAAGCTAATTGAATCGAATGAAAGTCAAAGACATTCAAACAAACCTAATTGAATCCAATGAAAGTCAAACACATTCAAATAAAACTTTGTGAATCAAATTAATGTCAAATGCATTCAACAAAGCAAATTGAATCAAATGAAAGTCAAATGCATTCAAACAAGCTTTATGAATCAAATTTAAGCCAAACACATTCAAACAAAGCTAATTGAATCAATTGAAAGTCAAACACATTCAAACGAAGCTAATTGAATCAAATGAAAGTCAATCACATTCAAACAAAGGTTTTTGAATCAAATTTAAGCCAAACACGTTGAAACAAAGCTAATTAAATCAAATGAAAGTCAAACACATTCAAACAAAGCTTTTTGAATAAAATAAATGTCAAATGCATTCAACAAAGCTAATTGAATCAATTGAAAGTCAAACACATTCAAACAAAGCTAATTGAATCCAATGAAAGTCAAACACATTCAAACAAAGCTTTGTGAATCAAATTAACGTCAAATGCATTCAACAAAGCTAATTAAATCAAATGAAACTCAAATACATTCAAACAAAGCTAATTGAATCAAATGAAAGTCAAACACATTCAAACAAGCTTTATGAATCAAATTTAAGCCAAACACATTCAAAAAAAAACTAATTAAATCAATTGAAAGTCAAACACATTCAAACAAAGCTTTTTGAATAAAATAAATGTCAAATGCATTCTACAAAGCTAATTGAATCAATTGAAAGTCAAACACATTCAAACAAAGCTAATTGAATCCAATGAAAGTCAAACACATTCAAACAAAGCTTTGTGAATCAAGTTAACGTCAAATGCATTCAACAAAGCTAATTAAATCAAATGAAACTCAAAAACATTCAAACAAAGCTAATTGAATCAAATGAAAGTCAAACACATTCAAACAAGCTTTATGAATCAAATTTAAGCCAAACACATTCAAACAAAGCTAATTGAATCAATTGAAAGTCAAACATATTCAAACGAAGCTAATTGAATCAAATGAATGTCAAACACATTCAAACAAAGGTTTTTGAATCAAATTTAAGCCAAACACATTGAAACAAAGCTAATTAAATCAAATGAAAGTCTTACACATTCAAACAAAGCTTTTTGAATAAAATGAATGTCAAATGAATTCTATAAAGCTAATTGAATCAATTGAAAGCCAAAAACATTCAAAGAAGCTTTATGAATCAAATTTAAGCCAAACACATTCAAACAAAGGTTTTTGAATCAAATTTAAGCCAAACACATTCAAACAAAGCTAATTAAATCAAAGGAAAGTCAAACACATTAAATCAAAACTTTTTGAATAAAATGAATGTCAAATGCATTCTATAAAGCTAATTGAATAAATTAAAAGTGAAACACATTCAAACAAAGCTAATTGAATCCAATGAAAATCAAACACATTCAAATAAAGCTTTTTAAATCAAATTAAAGTCTAATGCATTCAACAAAGCTAATTGAATCAAATGAAAGTCAAACACATTCAAACAAAGCTTTTTGAATAAAATAAATGTCAAATGCATTCTACAAAGCTAATTGAGTCAATTGAAAGTCAAACACATTCAAACAAAGCTAATTGAATCCAATGAAAGTCAAACACATTCAAACAAAGCTTTGTGAATCAAATTAACGTCAAATGCATTCAACAAAGCTAATTAAATCAAATGAAACTCAAATACATTCAAACAAAGCTAATTGAATCAAACGAAAGTCAAACACATTCAAACAAGCTTTATGAATCAAATTTAAGCCAAACACATTCAAACAAAACTAATTGAATCAATTGAAAGTCAAACACATTCAAACGAAGCTAATTGAATCAAATGAAAGTCAAACACATTCAAACAAAGGTTTTTGAATCAAATTTAAGCAAAACACATTGAAACAAAGCTAATTAAATCAAATGAAAGTCTTACACATTCAAACAAAGCTTTTTGAATAAAATGAATGTCAAATGAATTCTACAAAGCTAATGGAATCAATTGAAAGCCAAACACATTCAAACAAGCTTTATGAATCAAATTTAAGCCAAACACATTCAAACAAAGGTTTTTGAATCAAATTTAAGCCAAACACATTCAAACAAAGCTAATTAAATCAAAGGAAAGTGAAACACATTCAAACAAAACTTTTTGAATAAAATGAATGTCAAATGCATCCTATAAAGCTAATTGAATCAATTAAAAGTGAAACACATTCAAACAAAGCTAATTGAATCCAATGAGAATCAAACACATTCAAATAAAGCTTTTAAATCAAATTAAAGTCTAATGCATTCAACAAAGCTAATTGAATCAATTGAAAGCCAAACACATTCAAACAAGCTTTATGAATCAAATTTAAGCCAAACACATTCAAACAATGGTTTTTGAATCAAATTTAAGCCAAACACATTCAAACAAAGCTAATTAAATCAAAGGAAAGTGAAACACATTCAAACAAAACTTTTTGAATAAAATGAATGTCAAATGCATTCTATAAAGCTAATTGAATCAATTTAAAGTGAAACACATTCAAACAAAGCTAATTGAATCCAATGAGAATCAAACACATTCAAATAAAGCTTTTAAATCAAATTAAAGTCTAATGCATTCAAAAAAGCTAATTGAATCAAATGAAAGTCAAACACATTCAAACAAAGCTAATTGAATCAAATGAATTTCAAACACATTCAAATAAAGCTAATTGAATCAAATAAAAGTCAAGCACATTCAAACGAAGCTAATTGAATCAAATGAAAGTCAAACACATTCAACTATAGCTTTTTGAATCAAATGAATGTCAAATGCATTCATTAAAGCTAATTGAATCAAATGAAAGTCAAAGTCATTCAAACAAACCTAATTGAATCCAATGAAAGTCAAACAAATTCCAATAAAGCTTTGTGAATCAAATTAATGTCAAATGCATTCAAACAAGCTTTATGAATCAAATTTAAGCCAAACACATTCAAACAAAGCTAATTGAATCAATTGAAAGTCAAACACATTCAAACAAAGCTAATTGAATCAAATGAAAGTCAAACACATTTAAACAAAGGTTTTTGAATCAAATTTAAGCCAAACACATTGAAAGAAAGCTAATTAAATCAAATAAAACTCAAACACATTCAAACAAAGCTTTTTGAATAAAATAAATGTCAAATGCATTCTACAAAGCTAATTGAATCAATTGAAAGTCAAACACATTCAAACAAAGCTAATTGAATCCAATGAAAGTCAAACACATTCAAACAAAGCTTTGTGAATCAAATTAACGTCAAATGCATTCAACAAAGCTAATTAAATCAAATGAAACTCAAATACATTCAAACAAAGCTAATTGAACCAAATGAAAGTCAAACACATTCAAACAAGCTTTATGAATCAAATTTAAGCCAAACACATTCAAACAAAGCTAATTGAATCAATTGAAAGTCAAACACATTCAAACGAAGCTAATTGAATCAAATGAAAGTCAAACACATTCAAACAAAGGTTTTTGAATCAAATTTAAGCCAAACACGTTGAAACAAAGCTAATTAAATCAAATGAAAGTCAAACACATTCAAACAAAGCTTTTTGAATAAAATAAATGTCAAATGCATTCAACAAAGCTAATTGAATCAATTGAAAGCCAAACACATTCAAACAAGCTTTATGAATCAAATTTAAGCCAAACACATTCAAACAAAGGTTTTTGAATAAAATGAATGTCAAATGAATTCTATAAAGCTAATTGAATCAATTGAAAGCCAAAAACATTCAAAGAAGCTTTATGAATCAAATTTAAGCCAAACACATTCAAACAAAGGTTTTTGAATCAAATTTAAGCCAAACACATTCAAACAAAGCTAATTAAATCAAAGGAAAGTGAAACACATTCAAACAAAACTTTTTTAATAAAATGAATGTCAAATGCATTCTATAAAGCTAATTGAATAAATTAAAAGTGAAACACATTCAAACAAAGCTAATTGAATACAATGAAAATCAAACACATTCAAATAAAGCTTTTTAAATCAAATTAAAGTCTAATGCATTCAACAAAGCTAATTGAATCAAATGAAAGTCAAACACATTCAAACAAAGCTTTTTGAATAAAATAAATGTTAAATGCATTCTACAAAGCTAATTGAGTCAATTGAAAGTCAAACACATTCAAACAAAGCTAATTGAATCCAATGAAAGTCAAACACATTCAAACAAAGCTTTGTGAATCAAATTAACGTCAAATGCATTCAACAAAGCTAATTAAATCAAATGAAACTCAAATACATTCAAACAAAGCTAATTGAATCAAACGAAAGTCAAACACATTCAAACAAGCTTTATGAATCAAATTTAAGCCAAACACATTCAAACAAAACTAATTGAATCAATTGAAAGTCAAACACATTCAAACGAAGCTAATTGAATCAAATGAAAGTCAAACACATTCAAACAAAGGTTTTTGAATCAAATTTAAGCCAAACACATTGAAACAAAGCTAATTAAATCAAATGAAAGTCTTACACATTCAAACAAAGCTTTTTGAATAAAATGAATGTCAAATGAATTCTACAAAGCTAATGGAATCAATTGAAAGCCAAACACATTCAAACAAGCTTTATGAATCAAATTTAAGCCAAACACATTCAAACAAAGGTTTTTGAATCAAATTTAAGCCAAACACATTCAAACAAAGCTAATTAAATCAAAGGAAAGTGAAACACATTCAAACAAAACTTTTTGAATAAAATGAATGTCAAATGCATCCTATAAAGCTAATTGAATCAATTAAAAGTGAAACACATTCAAACAAAGCTAATTGAATCCAATGAGAATCAAACACATTCAAATAAAGCTTTTAAATCAAATTAAAGTCTAATGCATTCAACAAAGCTAATTGAATCAATTGAAAGCCAAACACATTCTAACAAGCTTTATGAATCAAATTTAAGCCAAACACATTCAAACAATGGTTTTTGAATCAAATTTAAGCCAAACACATTCAAACAAAGCTAATTAAATCAAAGGAAAGTCAAACACATTCAAACAAAACTTTTTGAATAAAATGAATGTCAAATGCATTCTATAAAGCTAATTGAATAAATTAAAAGTGAAACACATTCAAACAAAGCTAATTGTATCCAATGAAAATCAAACACATTCAAATAAAGCTTTTTAAATCAAATTAAAGTCTAATGCATTCAACAAAGCTAATTGAATCAAATGAAAGTCAAACACATTCAAACAAAGCTAATTGAATCAAATGAATTTCAAACACATTCAAATAAAATTAATTGAATCAAATAAAAGTCAAATGCATTAAACAAGCTTTATGATTTAAATTTAAGCCAAACACATTCAAACAAAGCTAATTGAATCAATTGAAAGTCAAACACATTCAAACGAAGCTAATTGAATCAAATGAATGTCAAACACATTCAAACAAAGGTTTTTGAATCAAATTTAAGCCAAACACGTTGAAACAAAGCTAATTAAATCAAATGAAAGTCAAACACATTCAAACAAAGCTTTTTGAATAAAATAAATGTCAAATGCATTCTACAAAGCTAATTGAATCAATTGAAAGTCAAACACATTCAAACAAAGCTAATTGAATCCAATGAAAGTCAAACACATTCAAACAAAGATTTGTGAATCAAATTAACGTCAAATGCATTCAACAAAGCTAATTAAATCAAATGAAACTCAAATACATTCAAACAAAGCTAATTGAATCAAACGAAAGTCAAACACATTCAAACAAGCTTTATGAATCAAATTTAAGCCAAACACATTCAAACAAAACTAATTGAATCAATTGAAAGTCAAACACATTCAAACGAAGCTAATTGAATCAAATGAAAGTCAAACACATTCAAACAAAGGTTTTTGAATCAAATTTAAGCCAAACACATTGAAACAAAGCTAATTAAATCAAATGAAAGTCTAACACATTCAAACAAAGCTTTTTGAATAAAATGAATGTCCAATGAATTCTACAAAGCTAATGGAATCAATTGAAAGCCAAACACATTCAAACAAGCTTTATGAATCAAATTTAAGCCAAACACATTCAAACAAAGGTTTTTGAATCAAATTTAAGCCAAACACATTCAAACAAAGCTAATTAAATCAAAGGAAAGTGAAACACATTCAAACAAAACTTTTTTAATAAAATGAATGTCAAATGCATCCTATAAAGCTAATTGAATCAATTAAAAGTGAAACACATTCAAACAAAGCTAATTGAATCCAATGAGAATCAAACACATTCAAATAAAGCTTTTAAATCAAATTAAAGTCTAATGCATTCAAAAAAGCTAATTGAATCAAATGAAAGTCAAACACATTCAAACAAAGCTAATTGAATCAAATGAATTTCAAACACATTCAAATAAAGCTAATTGAATCAAATAAAAGTCAAGCACATTCAAACGAAGCTAATTGAATCAAATGAAAGTCAAACACATTCAACTATAGCTTTTTGAATCAAATGAATGTCAAATGCATTCATTAAAGCTAATTGAATCAAATGAAAGTCAAAGTCATTCAAACAAACCTAATTGAATACAATGAAAGTCAAACAAATTCCAATAAAGCTTTGTGAATCAAATTAATGTCAAATGCATTCAAACAAGCTTTATGAATCAAATTTAAGCCAAACACATTCAAACAAAGCTAATTGAATCAATTGAAAGTCAAACACATTCAAACAAAGCTAATTGAATCAAATGAAAGTCAAACACATTCAAACAAAGGTTTTTGAATCAAATTTAAGCCAAACACATTGAAAGAAAGCTAATTAAATCAAATAAAAGTCAAACACATTCAAACAAAGCTTTTTGAATAAAATAAATGTCAAATGCATTCTACAAAGCTAATTGAATCAATTGAAAGTCAAACACATTCAAACAAAGCTAATTGAATCCAATGAAAGTCAAACACATTCAAACAAAGCTTTGTGAATCAAATTAACGTCAAATGCATTCAACAAAGCTAATTAAATCAAATGAAACTCAAATACATTCAAACAAAGCTAATTGAATCAAATGAAAGTCAAACACATTCAAACAAGCTTTATGAATCAAATTTAAGCCAAACACATTCAAACAAAGCTAATTGAATCAATTGAAAGTCAAACACATTCAAACGAAGCTAATTGAATCAAATGAATGTCAAACACATTCAAACAAAGGTTTTTGAATCAAATTTAAGCCAAACACATTGAAACAAAGCTAATTAAATCAAATGAAAGTCTTACACATTCAAACAAAGCTTTTTGAATAAAATGAATGTCAAATGAATTCTACAAAGCTAATTGAATCAATTGAAAGCCAAACACATTCAAACAAGCTTTATGAATTAAATTTAAGCCAAACACATTCAAACAAAGGTTTTTGAATCAAATTTAAGCTAAACACATTCTAACAAAGCTAATTAAATCAAATGAAAGTCAAACACAGTCAAACGAAGCTAATTGAATCAAATGAAAGTCAAACACATTCAAACAAAGGTTTTTGAATCAAATTTAAGCCAAACACATTGAAACAAAGCTAATTAAATCAAGTGAAAGTCTTACACAATCAAACAAAGCTTTTTGAATGAAATGAAGGTCAAATGAATTCTACAAAGCTAATTGAATCAATTGAAAGCCAAACACATTCAAACAAAGGTTTTTGAATCAAATTTAAGCCAAACACATTCAAACAAAGCTAATTAAATCAAAGGAAAGTCAAACACATTCAAACAAAACTTTTTGAATAAAATGAATGTCAAATGCATTCTATAAAGCTAATTGAATCAATTAAAAGTGAAACACATTCAAACAAAGCTAATTGAATCCAATGAAAATCAAACACATTCAAATAAAGCTTTTTAAATCAAATTAAAGTCTAATGCATCCAAGAAAGCTAATTGAATCAAATGAAAGTCAAACACATTCAAACAAAGCTAATTGAATCAAATGAATTTCAAACACATTCAAATAAAGCTAATTGAATCAAATGAAAGTCAAATGCAATCAAACAAGCTTTATGAATCAAACTTAAGCCAAACACATTCAAACAAAGCTAATTGAATCAATTGAAAGTCAAACACATTCAAACGAATCTAATTGAATCAAATGAAAGTCAAACACATTCAAACAAAGGTTTTTTATTCAAATTTAAGCCAAACACATTGAAACAAAGCTAATTAAATCAAAGGAAAGTCAAACACATTCAAACAAAACTTTTTGAATAAAATCAATGTCAAATGCATTCTATAAAGCTAATTGAATCAATTAAAAGTGAAACACATTCAAACAAAGCTAATTGAATCCAATGAAAATCAAACACATTCAAATAAAGCTTTTTAAATCAAATTAAAGTCTAATGCATTCAACAAAGCTAATTGAATCAAATGAAAGTCAAACACATTCAAACAAAGCTAATTGAATCAAATGAATTTCAAACACATTCAAATAAAGCTAATTGAATCAAATGAAAGTCAAATGCATTCAAACAAGCTTTATGAATCAAATTTAAGCCAAACACATTCAAACAAAGCTAATTGAATCAATTGAAAGTCAAACACATTCAAACGAAGCTAATTGAATCAAATGAAAGTCAAACACATTCAAACAAAGGTTTTTGAATCAAATTTAAGCCAAACACATTGCAACAAAGCTAATTAAATCAAATGAAAGTCAAACACATTCAAACAAAGCTATTTGAATAAAATAAATGTCAAATGCATTCTACAAAGCTAATTGAATCAATTGAAAGTCAAACACATTCAAACAAAGCTAATTGAATCCAATGAAAGTCAAACACATTCAAACAAAGCTTTGTGAATCAAATTAAAGTCAAATGCATTCAACAAAGCTAATTAAATCAAATGAAACTCAAATACATTCAAACAAAGCTAATTGAATCAAATGAAAGTCAAACACATTCAAACAAGCTTTATGAATCATATTTAAGCCAAACACATTCAAACGAAGCTAATTGAATCAATTGAAAGTCAAACACATTCAAACGAAGCTAATTGAATCAAATGAAAGTCAAACACATTCAAACAAAGGTTTTTTGAATCAAATGTAAGCCAAACACATTAAAACAAAGCTAATTAAATCAAATGAAAGTCAAACACATTCAAACAAAGCTATTTGAATAAAATAAATGTCAAATGCATTCTACAAAGCTAATTGAATCAATTGAAAGTCAAACACATTCAAACAAAGCTAATTGAATCCAATGAAAGTCAAACACATTCAAACGAAGCTTTGTGAATCAAATTAAAGTCAAATGCATTCAACAAAGCTAATTAAATCAAATGAAACTCAAATACATTCAAACAAAGCTAATTGAATCCAATGAAAGTCAAACACATTCAAACAAGCTTTATGAATCATATTTAAGCCAAACACATTCAAACAAAGCTAATTGAATCCAATGAAAATCAAACACATTCAAATAAAGCTTTTTAAATCAAATTAAAGTCTAATGCATTCAACAAAGCTAATTGAATCAAATGAAAGTCAAACACATTCAAACAAAGCTAATTAAATCAAATGAATTTCAAACACATTCAAATAAAGCTAATTGAATCAAATAAAAGTCAAGCACATTCAAACAAACCTAATTGAATCAAATGAAAGTCAAACACATTCAACTATAGCTTTTTGAATCAAATGAATGTCAAATGCATTCATTAAAGCTAATTGAATCGAATGAAAGTCAAAGACATTCAAACAAACCTAATTGAATCCAATGAAAGTCAAACACATTCAAATAAAGCTTTGTGAATCAAATTAATGTCAAATGCATTCAACAAAGAAAATTGAATCAAATGAAAGTCAAATGCATTCAAACAAGCTTTATGAATCAAATTTAAGCCAAACACATTCAAATAAGCTAATTAAATCAATTGAAAGTCCAACACATTCAAACGAAGCTAATTGAATCAAATGAAAGTCAAACACATTCAAACAAAGGTTTTTGAATCAAATTTAAGCCAAACACATTGAATCAAAGCTAATTAAATCAAATGAAAGTCAAACACATTCAAACAAAGCTTTTTGAATAAAATAAATGTCAAATGCATTCTACAAAGCTAATTGAATCAATTGAAAGTCAAACACATTCAAACAAAGCTAATTGAATCCAATGAAAGTCAAACACATTCAAATAAAGCTTTTTAAATCAAATTAAATTCTAATGCATTCAACAAAGCTAATTAAATCAAATAAAAGTCAAACACATTCAAACAAAGCTAATTGAATCAAATGAATTTCAAACACATTCAAATAAAGCTAATTGAATCAAATAAAAGTCAAGCACATTCAAACAAACCTAATTGAATCAAATGAAAGTCAAACACATTCAACTATAGCTTTTTGAATCAAATGAATGTCAAGCACATTCAAACAAAGCTAATTGAATCGAATGAAAGTCAAGCACATTCAAATAAAGCTTTTTAAATCAAATTAAAGTCTAATGCATTCAACAAAGCTAATTGAATCAAATGAAAGTCAAACACATTCAAACAAAGCTAATTGAATCAAATGAATTTCAAACACATTCAAATAAAGCTAATTGAATCAAATGAAAGTCAAATGCATTCAAACAAGCTTTATGAATCAAATTTAAGCCAAACACATTCAAACAAAGCTAATTGAATCAATTGAAAGTCAAACACATTCAAACGAAGCTAATTGAATCAAATGAAAGTCAAACACATTCAAACAAAGGTTTTTGAATCAAATTTAAGCCAAACACATTGAAACAAAGCTAATTAAATCAAATGAAAGTCAAACACATTTAAACAAAGCTTTTAAAATAAAATAAATGTCAAATGCATTCTACAAAGCTAATTGAATCAATTGAAAGTCAAACACATTCAAACAAAGCTAATTGAATCCAATGAAAGTCAAACACATTCAAACAAAGCTTTGTGAATCAAATTAACGTCAAATGCATTCAACAAAGCTAATTAAATCAAATGAAACTCAAATACATTCAAACAAAGCTAATTGAATCAAATGAAAGTCAAACACATTCAAACAAGCTTTATGAATCAAATTTAAGCCAAACACATTCAAACAAAGCTAATTGAATCAAATGAAAGTCAAACACATTCAAACAAAGCTAATTGAATCAAATGAAAGTCAAACACATTCAAACAAAGGTTTTTGAATCAAATTTAAGCCAAACACATTGAAACAAAGCTAATTAAATCAAATGAAAGTAAAACACATTCAAACAAAGCTTTTTGAAATAAAATAAATGTCAAATGCATTCTACAAAGCTAATTGAATCAATTGAAAGTCAAACACATTCAAAACAAAAGCTAATTGAATCCATAAAGTCAAACACATTCAAACAAAGCTAATTTAAATCAAATTGAACAGTCAAACACATTCAAACAAAAACTTTTTGAATAAAATGAATGTCAAATGCATTCAACAAAGCTAATTGAATCAATTGAAACTCAAACACATTCAAACAAAGCTAATTGAATCAAATGAAAATCAAACACATTCAACATAAAGCTTTTTAAATCAAATTAAAGTCAAACACATTCAAACAAAGCTAATTGAATCAAATTGAAAGTCAAACACATTCAAACAAAGCTAATTGAATCAAATGAAAGTCAAACACATTCAAATAAAGCTTAATTGAATCAAATTAAAAGTCAAACACATTCAAACAAACCTAATTGAATCAAATGAAAGTCAAACACATTCAACAAAGCTATTTTGAATCAAATGAATGTCAAATGCATTCAATTAAAGCTAATTGAATCGAATGAAAGTCAACAGACATTCAAACAAACCTAATTGAATCCAATGAAAGTCAAAACACATTCAAATAAAGCTTTGTGAATTCAAATTTAACGTCAAATGCATTCAACAAAGCTAATTAAATCAAATGAAACTCAAATACATTCGAACAAAGCTAATTGAATCAAATGAAAGTCAAACACATTCAACAAGCTTTATGAATCAAATTTAAGCCAAACACATTCAAACAAAGCTAATTGAATCAATTGAAAGTCAAACACATTCAAACGAAGCTAATTGAATCAAATGTAATGTCAAACACATTCAAACAAAGGTTTTTGAATCAAATTTAAGCCAAACACATTGAAACAAAAGCTAATAAATCAAATAAAGTCTTACACATTCAAAAAACAAATAATGTCTGTTTTTTGAATCAATTGGAATTCAGCTATAATCAATTTAAGCCAAACACATTGGAACAAATAAGCCTTAAGCTAATTAACATAAAATGAAAGTCAAACACATTCAAACAAAACTTTTTGAATAAAATGAATGTCAAATGCATTCATACAAAGCTAATTGAATCAAATTGAAAAGTGCAAACACATTCAAACAAAGCTAATTGAATCCAATGAAAATCAAACACATTCAAACAAAGCTTTTAATTGAAATCAAATGAATTTCAAAAAAGCTAATTGAATCAATAATAAACATTCAAATAAAGCTAATTGAATCAAATAAAAGTCAAGCACATTCAAACAAACCTAATTGAATCAAATGAAAGTCAAACACATTCAAACTAATAGCTTTTTGAATCAAATGAATGTCAAATGCATTCATTAAAGCTAATTGAATCGAATGAAAATTCAAAGACATTCAAACAAACCTAATTGAATCCAATGAAAGTCAAACACATTCAAATAAAGATTTGTGAATCAAATTAATGTCAAAATGCATTCAACAAAAGCAATTGAATTAAATGAAAGTCAATGCATTCAAACAAGCTTTATGAATCAAATTTAAGGCAAACACATTCAAAGAAAGCTAATTGAATCAATTGAAAGTCAAACACAATGAAAACGAAGCTAATTGAATCAAATGAAAGTCAAACACATTCAAACAAAGGTTTTTGAAATCAAATTTAAGCCAAACACATTGAAAACAAAGCTAATTAAATCAAATGAAAGTCAAACACATTCAAACAAAGCTTTTTGAATAAAATAAATGTAAAATGCATTCTAACAAAGCTAATTGAATCAATTGAAAGTCAAACACATTCAAACAAAGCTAATTGAATCCAATGAAAGTCAAACACATTCAAACAAAGCTTTGTGAATCAAATTAACGTCAAATGCATTCAACAAAGCTAATTAAATCAAATGAAACTCAAAATACATTCAAACAAAGCTAATTGAATCAAATGAAAGTCAAACACATTTCAAACAAGCTTTATGAATCAAATTTAAGCCAAACACATTCAAACAAAGCTAATTGAATCAATTGAAAGTCAAACACATTCAAACGAAGCTAATTGAATCAAATGAAAGTCAAACACATTCAAACAAAGGTTTTTGAATCAAATTTTAAGCCAAACACATTGAAACAAAGCTAATTAAATCAAATGAAAGTCTTACACATTCAAACAAAGCTTTTTGAATAAAATGAATGTCAAATGAATTCTACAAAGCTAATTGAATCAATTGAAAGCCAAACACATTCAAACAAGCTTTATGAATCAAATTTAAGCCAAACACATTCAAACAAAGGTTTTTGAATCAAATTTAAGCCAAACACATTCAAACAAAGCTAATTAAATCAAAGGAAAGTGAAACACATTCAAACAAAACTTTTTGAATAAAATGAATGTCAAATGCATTCTATAAAGCTAATTGAGTCAATTAAAAGTGAAAACACATTCAAACAAAGCTAATTGAATCCAATGAAAATCAAACACATTCAAATAAAGCTTTTTAAATCAAATTAAAGTCTAATGCATTCAACAAAGCTAATTGAATCAAATGAAAGTCAAACACATTCAAACAAAGCTAATTGAATCAAACGAATTTCAAACACATTCAAATAAAGCTAATTGAATCAAATAAAAGTCAAGCACATTCAAACAAACCTAATTGAATCAAATGAAAGTCAAACACATTCAACTTTATTTTTTGAATCAAATGAATGTCAAATGCATTCATTAAAGCTAATTGAATCGAATGAAAGTCAAAGACATTCAAACAAACCTAATTGAATCCAATGAAAGTTAAACACATTCAAATAAAGCTTTGTGAATCAATTTAATGTCAAATGCATTCAACAAAGCAAATTGAATCAAATGAAAGTCAAATGCATTCAAACAAGCTTTATGAATCAAATTTAAGCCAAACACATTCAAACAAAGCTAATTGAATCAATTGAAAGTCAAACACATTCAAACGAAGCTAATTGAATCAAATGTTAGTCAAACACATTCAAACAATGGTTTTTGAATCAAATTTAAGCCAAACACATTGAAACAAAGCTAATTAAATAAAATGAAAGTCAAACACATTCAAACAAAGCTTTTTGAATAAAAAAATGTCAATGCATTCTACAAAGCCTAATTGAATCAATTGAAAGTCAAACACATTCAAACAAAGCTAATTGAATCCAATGAAAGTCAAACACATTCAAAACAAGGCTAATTGAATCAAATGAATTTCAAAATCATTCAAATAAAGCTAATTGAATCAAATAAAAGTCAAGCACATTCAAACAAACCTAATTGAATCAAGTGAAAGTCAAACACATTCAACTATAGCTTTTTGAATCAAATGAATGTCAAATGCATTCATTAAAGCTAATTGAATCGAATGAAAATCAAAGACATTAAAACAAACCTAATTGAATCCAATGAAAGTCAAACACATTCAAATAAAGATTTGTGAATCAAATTAATGTCAAATGCATTCAACAAAGCAAATTGAATAAATGAAAGTCAAATGCATTCAAACAAGCTTTATGAATCAAATTTAAGCCAAACACATTCAAAGAAAGGTAATTGAATCAATTGAAAGTCAAACACATTCAACGAAGCTAATTGAATCAAATGAAAGTCAAACACATTCAAACAAAGGTTTTTGAATCAAATTTAAGCCAAACACATTGAAACAAAGCTAATTAAATCAATGAAAGTCAAACACATTCAAACAAAGCTTTTTGAATAAAATAAATGTCAAATGCATTCTACAAAGCTAATTGAATCAATTGAAAGTCAAACACATTCAAACAAAGCTAATTGAATCCAATGAAAGTCAAACACATTCAAACAAAGCTTTGTGAATCAAATTAACGTCAAATGCATTCAACAAAGCTAATTAAATCAAATGAAACTCAAATACATTCAAACCGAAGCTAATTGAATCAAATTGAAAAGTCAAAACACATTCAAACAAGCTTTATGAATCAAATTTAAGCCAAACACATTCAAACAAAGCTAATTGAATCAATTGAAAGTCAAACACACATTCAAAACGAAGCAAATTGAATCAAATGAAAGTCAAAACACATTCAAACAAAGGTTTTTGGAATCAAATTTAAGCCAAACACATTGAAACAAAGCTAATTAAATCAAATGAAAGTCTTACACATTCAAACAAAGCTTTTTGAATAAAATGAATGTCAAATGAATTCTACAAAGCTAATTGAATCAATTGAAAGCCAAACACATTCAAAACAAGCTTTATGAATCAAATTTAAAGCCAAACACATTCAAACAAAGGTTTTTGAATCAAATTTAAGCCAAACACATTCAAACAAAGCTAATTAAATCAAAGGAAAGTGAAACACATTCAAACAAAACTTTTTGAATAAAAATGAATGTCAAATGCATTCTATAAAGCTAATTGAGTCAATTAAAACTGAAACACATTCAAACAAAGCTAATTGAATCCAATGAAAATCAAACACATTCAAATAAAGCTTTTTAAATCAAATTAAAGTCTAATGCATTCAACAAAGCTAATTGAATCAAATGAAAGTCAAACACATTCAAACAAAGCTAATTGAATCAAACGAATTTCAAACACATTCAAATAAAGCTAATTGAATCAAATAAAAGTCAAGCACATTCAAACAAACCTAATTGAATCAAATGAAAGTCAAACACATTCAACTTTATCTTTTGAATCAAATGAATGTCAAATGCATTCATTAAAGCTAATTGAATCGAATGAAAGTCAAAGACATTCAAACAAACCTAATTGAATCCAATGAAAGTTAAACACATTCAAATAAAGCTTTGTGAATCAATTTAATGTCAAATGCATTCAACAAAGCAAATTGAATCAAATGAAAGTCAAATGCATTCAAACAAGCTTTATGAATCAAATTTAAGCCAAACACATTCAAACAAAGCTAATTGAATCAATTGAAAGTCAAACACATTCAAACGAAGCTAATTGAATCAAATGTTAGTCAAACACATTCAAACAATGGTTTTTGAATCAAATTTAAGCCAAACACATTGAAACAAAGCTAATTAAATAAAATGAAAGTCAAACACATTCAAACAAAGCTTTTGAATAAAATAAATGTCAAAATGCATTCTACAAAGCTAATTGAATCAATTGAAAGTCAAACACATTCAAACAAAGCTAATGAATCCAATGAAAGTCAAACACATTCAAACAAAGGCTAATTGAATCAAATAATTTCAAAATCATCAAAAAAGCTAATTGAATCAAATAAAAGTCAAGCAATTCAAACAAACCTAATGAATAAGTGAAAGTAAACACATTCAACTAAGCTTTTGAATCAAATGAATGTCAAATGCATTCATTAAAGCTAATTGAATCGAATGAAAATCAAAGACATTAAAACAAACCTAATTGATCCAATGAAAGTCAAACACATTCAAATAAAGATTTGTGAATCAAATTAATGTCAAATGCATCAACAAAGCAAATTGAATTAAATGAAAGTCAAATGCATTCAAACAAGCTTTATGAATCAAATTTAAGCCAAACACATTCAAAGAAAGGTAATTGAATCAATTGAAAGTCAACACATTCAAACGAAGCTAATTGAATCAAATGAAAGTCAAACACATTCAAACAAAGGTTTTTTGAATCAAATTTAAGCCAAACACATTGAAACAAAGCTAATTAAATCAAATGAAAGTCAAACACATTCAAACAAAGCTTTTTGAATAAAATAAATGTCAAATGCATTCTACAAAGCTAATTGAATCAATTGAAAGTCAAACACATTCAAACAAAGCTAATTGAATCCAATGAAAGTCAAACACATTCAACAAAGCTTTGTGAATCAAATTAACGTCAAATGCATTCAACAAAGCTAATTAAATCAAATGAAACTCAAATACATTCAAACAAAGCTAATTGAATCAAATGAAAGTCAAACACATTCAAACAAGCTTTATGAATCAAATTTAAGCCAAACACATTCAAACAAAGCTAATTGAATCAATTGAAAGTCAAACACATTCAAACGAAGCAAATTGAATCAAATGAAAGTCAAACACATTCAAAAAAGGTTTTTGAAATCAAATTTAAGCCAAACACATTGAAACAAAGCTAATTAAATCAAATGAAAGTCTTACACATTCAAACAAAGCTTTTTGAATAAAATGAATGTCAAATGAATTCTACAAAAGCTAATTGAATCAATTGAAAGCCAAACACATTCAAAACAAGCTTTATGAATCAAATTTAAGCCAAAACACATTCAAACAAAGGTTTTGAATCAAATTTAAGCCAAACACATTCAAACAAAGCTAATTAAATCAAAGAAAGTGAAACACATCAAACAAAACTTTTTGAATAAAATGAATGTCAAATGCATTCTATAAAGCTAATTGAGTCAATTAAAACTGAAACACATTCAAACAAAGCTAATTGAATCCAATGAAAATCAACACATTCAAATAAAGCTTTTTAAATCAAATTAAAGTCTAATGCATTCAACAAAGCTAATTGAATCAAATGAAAGTCAAACCACATTCAAACAAAGCTAATTGAATCAAATGAATTTCAAACACATTCAAATAAAGCTAATTGAATCAAATAAAAGTCAAGCACATTCAAACAAACCTAATTGATCAAATGAAAAGTCAAACACATTCAACTATAGCATTTTGAATCAAATGAATGTCAAATCATCATTAAAGCTAATTGAATCGAATGAAAGTCAAAGACATCAAACAAACCTAATGAATCTAATCAAAGTCAAACACATTCAAATAAAGCTTTGTGAATCAATTTAATGTCAAATGCATTCAACAAAGCAAATTGAATCAAATGAAAGTCAAATGCATTCAAACAAGCTTTATGAATCAAATTTAAGCCAAACACATTCAAACAAAGCTAATTGAATCAATTGAAAGTCAAACACATTCAAACGAAGCTAATTGAATCAAATGTTAGTCAAACACATTCAAACAAAGGTTTTTGAATCAAATTTAAGCCAAACACATTGAAACAAAGCTAATTAAATAAAATGAAAGTCAAACACATTCAAACAAAGCTTTTTGAATAAAATAAATGTCAAATGCATTCTACAAAGCTAATTGAATCAATTGAAAGTCAAACACATTCAAACAAAGCTAATTGAATCCAATGAAAGTCAAACACATTCAAACAAAGCTAATTGAATCAAAATGAATTTCAAAAACATTCAAATAAAGCTAATTGAATCAAATAAAAGTCAAGCACATTCAAACAAACCTAATTGAATCAAATGAAAGTCAAACACATTCAACTATAGCTTTTTGAATCAAATGAATGTCAAATGCATTCATTAAAGCTAATTGAATCGAATGAAAGTCAAAGACATTCAAAACAAACCTAATTGAATCCAATGAAAGTCAAACACATTCAAATAAAGCTTTGTGAATCAAAATTAATGTCAAAATGCATTCAACAAAGCAAAATTGAATTAAAATGAAAGTCAAATGTAATTCAAACAAGCTTTATGAATCAAATTGAAGCCAAACACATTCAAACAAAGCTAATTGAATCAATTGAAAGTCAAACACATTCAAACGAAGCTAATTGAATCAAATGAAAGTCAAACACATTCAAACAAAGGTTTTTGAATCAAATTTAAGCCAAACACATTGAAACAAAAGCTAATTAAATCAAATGAAAGTCAAACACATTCAAACAAAGCTTTTTGAATAAAATAAATGTCAAATGCATTCTACAAAGCTAATTGAATCAATTGAAAGTCAAACACATTCAAACAAAGCTAATTGAATCCAATGAAAGTCAAACACATTCAAACAAAGCTTTGTGAATCAAATTAACGTCAAATGCATTCAAACAAAGCTAATTAAATCAAATGAAACTCAAATACATTCAAACAAAGCTAATTGAATCAAATGAAAGTCAAACACATTCAAACAAGCTTTATGAATCAAATTAAGCCAAACACATTCAAACAAAGCTAATTGAATCAATTGAAAGTCAAACACATTCAAACGAAGCTAATTGAATCAAATGAAAGTCAAACACATTCAAACAAAGGTTTTGAAATCAAATTTAAGCCAACACATTGAAACAAAGCTAATTAAATCAAATGAAAGTCTTTACACATTCAAACAAAGCTTTTTGAATAAAATGAATGTCAAATGAATTCTACAAAGCTAATTGAATCAATTGAAAGCCAAACACATTCAAACAAGCTTTATGAATCAAATTTAAGCCAAACACATTCAAACAAAGGTTTTTGAATCAAATTTAAGCCAAACACATTCAAAACAAAGCTAATTAAATCAAAGGAAAGTGAAACAACATTCAAACAAAACTTTTTGAATAAAATGAATGTCAAATGCATTCTATAAAGCTAATTGAGTCAATTAAAACTGAAACACATTCAAACAAAGCTAATTGAATCCAATGAAAATCAAACACATTCAAATAAAGCTTTTTAAATCAAATTAAAGTCTAATGCATTCAACAAAGCTAATTGAATCAAATGAAAGTCAAACACATTCAAACAAAGCTAATTGAATCAAAATGAATTTCAAAACACATTCAATAAAGCTAATTGAATCAAATAAAAGTCAAGCACATTCAAACAAACTAATTGAATCAAATGAAAGTCAAAACACAATTCAACTATAGCATTTTTGAATCAAATGAATGTCAAATGCATTCATTAAAGCTAATTGAATCGAATGAAAGTCAAGACATTCAAACAAACCTAATTGAATCTAATCAAAGTCAAACACATTCAAATAAAGCTTTGTGAATCAATTAATGTCAAATGCATTCAACAAAGCAAATTGAATCAAATGAAAGTCAAATGCATTCAAACAAGCTTTATGAATCAAATTTAAGCCAAACACATTCAAACAAAGCTAATTGAATCAATTGAAAGTCAAACACATTCAAACGAAGCTAATTGAATCAAATGTTAGTCAAACACATTCAAACAAAGGTTTTTGAATCAAATTTAAGCCAAACACATTGAAACAAAGCTAATTAAATAAAATGAAAGTCAAACACATTCAAACAAAGCTTTTTGAATAAAATAAATGTCAAATGCATTCTACAAAGCTAATTGAATCAATTGAAAGTCAAACACATTCAAACAAAGCTAATTGAATCAATGAAAGTCAAACACATTCAAACAAAGCTAATTGAATCAAACAAACACATTCAAATAAAGCTAATTGAATCAAATAAAAGTCAAGCACATTCAAACAAACCTAATTGAATCAAATGAAAGTCAAACACATTCAACTATAGCTTTTTGAATCAAATGAATGTCAAATGCATTCATTAAAGCTAATTGAATCGAATGAAAGTCAAAGACATTCAAACAAACCTAATTGAATCCAATGAAAGTCAAACACATTCAAATAAAGCTTTGTGAATCAAATTAATGTCAAATGCATTCAACAAAGCAAATTGAATCAAATGAAAGTAAATGCATTCAAACAAGCTTTATGAATCAAATTTAAGCCAAACACATTCAAACAAAGCTAATTGAATCAATTGAAAGTCAAACACATTCAAACGAAGCTAATTGAATCAAATGAAAGTCAAACACATTCAAACAAAAGGTTTTTGAATCAAATTTAAGCCAAACACATTGAAACAAAGCTAATTAAATCAAATGAAAGTCAAACACATTCAAACAAAGCTTTTTGAATAAAATAAATGTCAAATGCATTCTACAAAGCTAATTGAATCAATTGAAAGTCAAACACATTCAAACAAAGCTAATTGAATCCAATGAAAGTCAAACACATTCAAACAAAGCTAATTGTGAATCAAATTAAAAAGCACATTCAAACAAACCTAATTGAATCAAATGAAAGTCAAACACATTCAACTAAAGCTTTTTGAATCAAATGAATGTCAAATGAATTGAATCGAATGAAAGTCAAAGACATTCAAACAAACCTAATTGAATCAATGAAAGTCAAACACATTCAAATAAAGCTTTGTGAATCAAATTAATGTCAAATGCATTCAACAAAGCAAATTGAATTAAATGAAAGTCAAATATTCAAACAAGCTTTATGAATCAAATTTAAGCCAAACACATTCAAACAAAGCTAATTGAATCAATTGAAAGTCAAACACATTCAAACGAAGCTAATTGAATCAAATGAAAGTCAAACACATTCAAACAAAGGTTTTTGAATCAAATTTAAGCCAAACACATTGAAACAAAGCTAATTAAATCAAATGAAAGTCAAACACATTCAAACAAAGCTTTTTGAATAAAATAAATGTCAAATGCATTCTACAAAGCTAATTGAATCAATTGAAAGTCAAACACATTCAAACAAAGCTAATTGAATCCAATGAAAGTCAAACACATTCAAACAAAGCTTTGTGAATCAGAATTAACGTCAAAATGCATTCAACAAAGCTAATTAAATCAAATGAAACTCAAATACATTCAAACAAAGCTAATTGAATCAAATGAAAGTCAAACACATTCTAAACAAGCTTTATGAATTAAATTTAAAGCCAAACACATTCAAACAAAGCTAATTGAATCAAATTGAAAGTCAAACACATTCAAACGAAAGCTAATTGAATCAAATGTTAAGTCAAACACATTCAAACAAAGGTTTTTGAATCAAATTTAAGCCAAACACATTGAAACAAAAGCTAATTAAATCAAATGAAAGTCTTACACATTAAACAAAGCTTTTTGAATAAAATGAATGTCAAATGAATTCTACAAAGCTGAATTGAATCAAATTGAAAGCCAAACACATTCGAACAAGCTTTAATGAATCAAATTTAAGCCAAACACATTCAAACAAAGGTTTTTGAATCAAATTTAAAGCCAAACATATTCAAACAAAGCTAATTAAATCAAAAGGAAAGTCAAACACATTCAAACAAAAATTTTGAATAAAATGAATGTCAAATGCATTCTATAAAGCTAATTGAATCAATTAAAAGTGAAACACATTCAAACAAAGCTAATTGAATCCAAGATGAAAGTCAACAAAAAACAAACACATTCAAAAACAAAAGCTAATTGAATCAAATGAATTTCAAACACATTCAAATAAAGCTAATTGAATCAAATAAAAGTCAAGCACATTTAAACAAACCTAATTGAATCAAATGAAAGTCAAACACATTCAACTATAGCTTTTTGAATCAAATGAATGTCAAATGCATTCATTAAAGCTAATTGAATCGAATGAAAGTCAAAGACATTCAAACAAACCTAATTGAATCCAATGAAAGTCAAACACATTTAAATAAAGCTTTGTGAATAAAATTAATGTCAAACGCATTCAACAAAGCAAATTGAATCAAATGAAAGTCAAATGCATTCAAACAAGCTTTATGAATCAAATTTAAGCCAAACACATTCAAACAAAGCTAATTGAATCAATTGAAAGTCAAACACATTCAAACGAAGCTAATTGAATCAAATGTTAGTCAAACACATTCAAACAAAGGTTTTTTGAATCAAATTTAAGCCAAACACATTGAAACAAAGCTAATTAAATCAAATGAAAGTCAAACACATTCAAACAAAGCTTTTTGAATAAAATAAATGTCAAATGCATTCTACAAAGCTAATTGAATCAATTGAAAGTCAAACACATTCAAACAAAGCTAATTGAATCCAATGAAAGTCAAACACATTCAAACAAAGCTTTGTGAATCAAATTAACGTCAAATGCATTCAACAAAGCTAATTAAATCAAATGAAACTCAAATACATTCAAACAAAGCTAATTGAATCAAATGAAAGTCAAACACATTCAAACAAGCTTTATGAATCAAATTTAAGCCAAAACACATTCAAACAAAGCTAATTGAATCAATTGAAAGTCAAACACATTCAAACGAAGCTAGTTGAATCAAATGAAAGTCAAACACATTCAAACAAAGGTTTTTGAATCAAAATTTAAGCCAAACACATTAAAACAAAGCTAATTAAAATCAAATGAAAGTCTATCACATTCAAACAAAGCTTTTTGAATAAAATGAATGTCAAATGAATTCTACAAAGCTAATTGAATCAATTGAAAGCCAAACACATTCAAACAAGCTTTATGAATCAAATTTAAGCCAAACACATTCAAACAAAGGTTTTTGAATCAAATTTAAGCCAAACACATTCAAACAAAGCTAATTAAATCAAAGGAAAGTTGAAACACATTCAAACAAAACTTTTTGAATAAAATGAATGTCAAATGCATTCTATAAACCTATTTGAGTCAATTAAAACTGAAACACATTCAAACAAAGCTAATTGAATCCAATGAAAATCAAACACATTCAAATAAAAGCTTTTTAAATCAAATTAAAGTCTAATGCATTCAACAAAGCTAATTGAATCAAATGAAAGTCAAACACATTCAAACAAAGCTAATTGAATCAAATGAATTTCAAACACATTCAAATAAAGCTAATTGAATCAAATAAAAGTCAAGCACATTCAAACAAACCTAATTGAATCAAATGAAAGTCAAACACATTCAACTATAGCATTTTGAATCAAATGAATGTCAAATGCATTCATTAAAGCTAATTGAATCGAATGAAAGTCAAGACATTCAAACAAACCTAATTGAATCCAATGAAAGTTAAACACATTTAAAATAAAGCTTTGTGAATAAAATTAATGTCAAATGCATCAACAAAGCAAATTGAATCAAATGAAAGTCAAATGCATTCAAACAAGCTTTATGAATCAAATTTAAGCCAAACACATTCAAACAAAGCTAATTGAATCAATTGAAAGTCAAACACATTCAAACGAAGCTAATTGAATCAAATGTTAGTCAAACACATTCAAACAAAGGTTTTTGTATCAAATTTAAGCCAAACACATTGGAACAAAGCTAATTAAATAAAATGAAAGTCAAACACATTCAAACAAAGCTTTTTGAATAAAATAAATGTCAAATGCATTCTACAAAGCTAATTGAATCAATTGAAAGTCAAACACATTCAAACAAAGCTAATTGAATCCAATGAAAGTCAATTACATTCAAACAAAGCTAATTGAATCAAACGAATTTCAAACACATTCAAATAAAGCTAATTGAATCAAATAAAAGTCAAGCACATTCAAACAAACCTAATTGAATCAAATGAAAGTCAAACACATTCAACTATAGCTTTTTGAATCAAATGAATGTCAAATGCATTCATTAAAGCTAATTGAATCGAATGAAAGTCAAAGACATTCAAACAAACCTAATTGAATCCAATAAAAGTTAAACACATTTAAATAAAGCTTTGTGAATAAAATTAATGTCAAATGCATTCAACAAAGCAAATTGAATCAAATGAAAGTCAAATGCATTCAAACAAGCTTTATGAATCAAATTTAAGCCAAACACATTCAAACAAAGCTAATTGAATCAATTGAAAGTCAAACACATTCAAACGAAGCTAATTGAATCAAATGTTAGTCAAACACATTCAAACAAAGGTTTTTGAATCAAATTTAGCCAAACACATTGAAACAAAGCTAATTAAATCAAATGAAAGTCAAACACATTCAAACAAAGCTTTTTGAATAAAATAAATGTCAAATGCATTCTACAAAGCTAATTGAATCAATTGAAAGTCAAACACATTCAAACAAAGCTAATTGAATCCAATGAAAGTCAAACACATTCAAACAAAGCTAATTGAATCAAATGAATTTCAAAACACATTCAAATAAAGCTAATTGAATCAAATAAAAGTCAAGCACATTCAAACAAACCTAATTGAATCAAATGAAAGTCAAACACATTCAACTATAGCTTTTTGAATCAAATGAATGTCAAATGCATTTATTAAAGCTAATTGAATCGAATGAAAGTCAAAGACATTCAAACAAACCTAATTGAATCCAATGAAAGTCAAACACATTCAAATAAAGCTATGTGAATCAATATAATGTCAAATGCATTCAACAAAGCAAATTGAATCAAATGAAAGTAAAATACATTCAAACAAGCTTTAATGAATAAAATTTAAGCCAAACACATTCAAACAAAGCTAATTGAATCAATTTAAAAGTCAAACACATTCAAACGAAGCTAATTGAATCAAATGAAAGTCAAACACATTCAAACAAAGGTTTTTGAATCAAATTTAAGCCAAACACATTGAAACAAAGCTAATTAAAATCAAATGAAAGTCAAATACATTCAAACAAAGCTTTTTGAATAAAATAAATGTCAAATGCATTCTACAAAGCTAATTGAATCAATTGAAAGTCAAACACATTCAAACAAAAGCTAATTGAATCCAATGAAAGTCAAACACATTCAAACAAAGCTTTGTGAATCAAATTAACGTCAAATGCATTCAACAAAGCTAATTAAATCAAATGAAACTCAAATAATTCAACAAAGCTAATTGAATCAAATGAAAGTCAAACACATTCAAACAAGCTTTATGAATCAAATTTAAGCCAACACATTCAAACAAAGCTAATTGAATCAATTGAAAGTCAAACACATTTAACGAAGCTAGTTGAATCAAATGAAAGTCAAACACATTCAAACAAAGTTTTGAATCAAATTTAAGCCAAACACATTGAAACAAAGCTAATTAAATCAAATGAAAGTCTAACACATTCAACAAAGCTTTTTGAATAAAATGAATGTCAAATGAATTCTACTAAGCAATTTAATCAATTGAAAGCCAAACACATTCAAACAAACTTTATGAATCAAATTTAAGCCAAACACATTCAAACAAAGGTTTTTTGAATCAAATTTAAGCCAAACACATTCAAACAAAAGCTAATTAAATCAAAGGAAAGTGAAAACACATTCAAACAAAACTTTTTGAATAAAATGAATGTCAAATGCATTCTATAAACCTATTTGAGTCAATTAAAACTGAAACACATTCAAACAAAGCTAATTGAATCCAATGAAAATCAAACACATTCAAATAAAGCTTTTTAAATCAAATTAAAGTCTAATGCATTCAACAAAGCTAATTGAATCAAATGAAAGTCAAACACATTCAAACAAAGCTAATTGAATCAAATGAATTTCAAACACATTCAAATAAAGCTAATGAATCAGATAAAAGTCAAGCACATTCAAACAAACCTAATTGAATCAAATGAAAGTCAAACACATTCAACTATAGCATTTCGAATCAAATGAATGTCAAATGCATTCATTAAAGCTAATTGAATCGAATGAAAGTCAAAAGACATTCAAACAAACCTAATTGAATCTAACCAAAGTCAAAACACATTCAAATAAAGCTTTGTGAATCAATTTAATGTCAAATGCATTCAACAAAGCAAATTGAATCAAATGAAAGTCAAATGCATTCAAACAAGCTTTATGAATCAAATTTAAGCCAAACACATTCAAACAAAGGCTAATTGAATCAATTGAAAGTCAAACACATTCAAACGAAGCTAATTGAATCAAATGTTAGTCAAACACATTCAAACAAAGGTTTTTGTATCAAATTTAAGCCAAACACATTGGAACAAAGCTAAATTAAATAAATGAAAGTCAAACACATTCAAACAAAGCTTTTTGAATAAAATAAATGTCAAATGCATTCTACAAAGCTAATTGAATCAATTGAAAGTCAAACACATTCAAACAAAGCTAATTGAATCCAATGAAAGTCAATTACATTCAAACAAAGCTAATTGAATCAAACGAATTTCAAACACATTCAAATAAAGCTAATTGAATCAAATAAAAGTCAAGCACATTCAAACAAACCTAATTGAATCAATGAAAGTCAAACACATTCAACTATAGCTTTTTTGAATCAAATGAATGTCAAATGCATTCATTAAAGCTAATTGAATCGAATGAAAGTCAAAGACATTCAAACAAACCTAATTGAATCCAATGAAAGTAAACACATTCAAATAAAGCTTTGTGAATAAATTAATGTCAAATGCATTCAACAAAGCAAATTGAATCAAATGAAAGTCAAATGCATTCAAACAAGCTTTATGAATCAAATTTAAGCCAAACACATTCAAACAAAGCTAATTGAATCAATTGAAAGTCAAACACATTCAAACGAAGCTAATTGAATCAAATGAGTCAAACACATTCAAACAAAGTTTTTGAATCAAATTTAAGCCAAACACATTGAAACAAAGCTAATTAAATCAAATGAAAGTCAAACACATTCAAAAAAGCTTTTTGAATAAAATAAATGTCAAATGCATTCTACAAAGCTAATTGAATCAATTGAAAGTCAAACACATTCAAACAAAGCTAATTGAATCCAATGAAAGTCAAACACATTCAAACAAAGCTGAATCAAATGAAAAAACACATTCAAATAAAGCTAATTGAATCAAATAAAAGTCAAGCACATTCAAACAAACCTAATTGAATCAAAATGAAAGTCAAACACATTCAACTATAGCTTTTTGAATCAAATGAATGTCAAATGCATTCATTAAAGCTAATTGAATCGAATGAAAGTCAAAGACATTCAAACAAACCTAATTGAATCCAATGAAAGTCAAACACATTCAAATAAAGCTTTGTGAATCAAATTAATGTCAAATGCATTCAACAAAGCAAATGAAAGTCAAATGCATTCAAACAAGCTTTATGAATCAAATTAAGCCAAACACATTCAAACAAAGCTAATTGAATCAAAGTCAAACACATTCAAACGAAGCTAATTGAATCAAATGAAAGTCAAAACACATTCAAACAAAGGTTTTTGAATCAAATTTAAGCCAAACACATTGAAACAAAGCTAATTAAATCAAATGAAAGTCAAACACATTCAAACAAAGCTTTTTGAATAAATAAATGTCAAATGCATTCTACAAAGCTAATTGAATCAATTGAAAGTCAAACACATTCAAACAAAGCTAATTGAATCCAATGAAAGTCAAACACATTCAAACAAAGCTTTGTGAATCTCAAATGCATTCAACAAAGACATTCAAACAAAGAATCAAATGAAAGAGCAAAAATGTCAAATGAAAGCTAATTGAATCAATGAAAGTCAAAACATTCAAACAAAATTGAATCAAATGAAAGAAAGCTTTTTGAATAAAATGAATGTCAAATGAATTCTACAAAGCTAATTGAATCAATTGAAAGCCAAACACATTCAAACAAGCTTTATGAATCAAATTTAAGCCAAACACATTCAAACAAAGGTTTTTGAATCAAATTTAAGCCAAAACATTCAAACAAAGCTAATTAAATCAAAGAAAGTGAAACACATTCAAACAAAACTTTTTGAATAAAATGAATGTCAAATGCATTCTATAAAGCTAATTGATCAATTAAAAGTGAAACACATTCAAACAAAGCTAATTGAATCCAATGAAAATCAAACACATTCAAATAAAGCTTTTTAAATCAAATTAAAGTCTAATGCATTCAACAAAGCTAATTGAATCAAATGAAAGTCAAACACATTCAAACAAAGCTAATTGAATCAAATGAATTTCAAACACATTCAAATAAAGCTAATTGAATCAAATAAAAGTCAAGCACATTCAAACAAACCTAATTGAATCAAATGAAAGTCAAACACATTCAACTATAGCTTTTGAATCAAATGAATGTCAAATGCATTCATTAAAGCTAATTGAATCGAATGAAAGTCAAAGACATTCAAACAAACCTAATTGAATCAATCAAAGTCAAACACATTCAAATAAAGCTTTGTGAATCAATTTAATGTCAAATGCATTCAACAAAGCAAATTGAATCAAATGAAAGTCAAATGCATTCAAACAAGCTTTATGAATCAAATTTAAGCCAAACACATTCAAACAAAGCTAATTGAATCAATTGAAAGTCAAACACATTCAAACGAAGCTAATTGAATCAAATGAAAGTCAAACACATTCAAACAAAGGTTTTTGAATCAAATTTAAGCCAAACACATTGAAACAAAGCTAATTAAATCAAATGAAAGTCAAAACACATTCAAACAAAGCTTTTTGAATAAAATAAATGTCAAATGCATTCTACAAAGCTAATTGAATCAATTGAAAGAAGCTAATTGCAATGAAAGTCAAACACATTCAAACAAAGCTAATTGAATCAAACGAATTTCAAACACATTCAAATAAAGCTAATTGAATCAAATAAAAGTCAAGCACATTCAAAACAAACCTAATTGAATCAAATGAAAGTCAAACACATTCAACTATAGCTTTTTGAATCAAATGAATGTCAAATGCATTCATTAAAGCTAATTGAATCGAATGAAAGTCAAAGACATTCAAACAAACCTAATTGAATCCAATGAAAGTTAAACACATTTAAATAAAGCTTTTGAATAAAATTAATGTCAAATGCATTCAACAAAGCAAATTGAATCAAATGAAAGTCAAATGCATTCAAACAAGCTTTATGAATCAAATTTAAGCCAAACACATTCAAACAAAGCTAATTGAATCAATTGAAAGTCAAACACATTCAAACGAAGCTAATTGAATCAAATGTTAGTCAAACACATTCAAACAAAGGTTTTGAATCAAATTTAAGCCAAACACATTGAAACAAAGCTAATTAAATCAAATGAAAGTCAAACACATTCAAACAAAGCTTTTTGAATAAAATAAATGTCAAATGCATTCTACAAAGCTAATTGAATCAATTGAAAGTCAAACACATTCAAACAAAGCTAATTGAATCAATGAAAGTCAAACACATTCAAACAAAGCTAATTAAATCAAATGAATTTCAAACACATTCAATAAAGCTAATTGAATCAAATAAAAGTCAAGCACATTCAAACAAACCTAATTGAATCAAATGAAAGTCAAACACATTCAACTATAGCTTTTGAATCAAATGAATGTCAAATGCATTCATTAAAGCTAATTGAATCGAATGAAAGTCAAAGACATTCAAACAAACCTAATTGAATCCAATGAAAGTCAAACACATTCAAATAAAGCTTTGTGAATCAAATTAATGTCAAATGCATTCAACAAAGCAAATTGAATTAAATGAAAGTCAAATGCATTCAAACAAGCTTTATGAATCAAATTTAAGCCAAACACATTCAAACAAAGCTAATTGAATCAATTGAAAGTCAAACACATCAAACGAAGCTAATTGAATCAAATGAAAGTCAAACACATTCAAACAAAGGTTTTTGAATCAAATTTAAGCCAAACACATTGAAACAAAGCTAATTAAATCAAATGA
Organism: Chenopodium quinoa; assembly: GCF_001683475.1. Lineage (NCBI taxonomy): Eukaryota > Viridiplantae > Streptophyta > Magnoliopsida > Caryophyllales > Amaranthaceae > Chenopodium > Chenopodium quinoa. Next base: position 58,649 of record NW_018744914.1, read on the forward strand.
AAGTCAAACACATTCAAACAAAGCTTTTTGAATAAAATAAATGTCAAATGCATTCTACAAAGCTATTGAATCAATTGAAAGTCAACACATTCAAACAAAGCTAATTGAATCCAATGAAAGTCAAACACATTCAAACAAAGCTTTGTGAATCAAATTAACGTCAAATGCATTCAACAAAGCTAATTAAATCAAATGAAACTCAAATACATTTAAACAAAGCTAATTGAATCAAATGAAAGTCAAACACATTCAAACAAGCTTTATGAATCAAATTTAAGCAAACACATTCAAACAAAGCATTGAATAAATTGAAAGTCAAACACATTCAAACGAAGCTAATTGAATCAAATGAAAGTCAAACACATTCAAACAAAGGTTTTTGAATCAAATTTAAGCCAAACACATTGAAACAAAGCTAATTAAATCAAATGAAAAACATTCAAACAAAGAATAAAATGAATGTCAAATGAATTCTACAAAGCTAATTGAATCAATTGAAAGCCAACACATTCAAACAAGCTTTATGAATCAAATTTAAGCCAAACACATTCAAACAAAGGTTTTTGAATCAAATTTAAGCAAACACATTCAAACAAAGCTAATTAAATCAAAGGAAAGTGAAACACATTCAAACAAAACTTTTTGAATAAAATGAATGTCAAATGCATTCTATAAAGCTAATTGAAGTCAATTAAAAGTGAAACACATTCAAACAAAGCTAATTGAATCCAATGAAAATCAAACACATTCAAATAAAGCTTTTTAAATCAAATTAAAGTCTAATGCATTCAACAAAGCTAATTGAATCAAATGAATTTCAAACACATTCAAATAAAGCTAATTGAATCAAATAAAAGTCAAGCACATTCAAACAAACCTAATTGAATCAAATGAAAGTCAAACACATTCAACTATAGCTTTTTGAATCAAATGAATGTCAAATGCATTCATTAAAGCTAATTGAATCGAATGAAAGTCAAAGACATTCAAACAAACCTAATTGAATCCAATGAAAGTCAAACACATTCAAATAAAGCTTTGTGAATCAAATTAATGTCAAATGCATTCAACAAAGCAAATTGAATCAAATGAAAGTCAAATGCATTCAAACAAGCTTTATGAATCAAATTTAAGCCAAACACATTCAAACAAAGCTAATTGAATCAATTGAAAGTCAAACACATTCAAACGAAGCTAATTGAATCAAATGAAAGTCAAACACATTCAAACAAAGGTTTTTGAATCAAATTTAAGCCAAACACATTGAAACAAAGCTAATTAAATCAAATGAAAGTCAAACACATTCAAACAAAGCTTTTTGAATAAAAT
>NW_018744915.1:0-34366 GCF_001683475.1 Chenopodium quinoa
AAACAAGATGAGAACCTTGTTACAAAAGTATGTTTTAAGGGGTCTTAGTGAAATCGTGAACAATGAAGGTGAAAATAGGGGAACACTCACCCTAGTTTCGGATATAACAAAGGGGAACACTCACCCTTTGCTTGGTGTAGTTAGGAATAGGGAACACTCAACCCACTCGTTCACTACGCAAGCTCCTAGGTTTGGGAACACTCTACCAAAACTAGCACTCTTCAAATTTGAGCTAACAAACTTGGACCTTAAAAATGACTAGTTACTAAGTCACGTTTAATCAATCAAACAAAGTGTTTAAGCAAATTTCTGGATACTTTTCATTCATGCATAGCACACTATTTATAGTAGTGTATAAGTTACATAAAGGAACATGGGATTCCTCTTTACAACTTTTAATGATCATCCATCACTTGCCTAATTTAAAAGACAAAATAAGATACTAACTATAAGGTGATTAAAAGGCTCATATAACCGTCCAATTAATCCCTCATAACAACAAAATAAAACTACTCAATTAAGCTTAAAAACTATGCTTAAATTAAAGAGGAAACGTTCAGCAAACATGAAGTCTTCAAAGAGCATCTTCAACGTCCAAGAAACGTGCAAACAGCCCCCTTGAGTCACGCTTGTAACCTCCCATTTAAACCCTTGATTCAAGCTCCTTTATTCCAGCAACAACTCTCTAATTAAGTACAAATAACCCCAAGTAAAGAGGTAGAATAATCAGCCAACCAATGCCTTAATTCACGCCCAACACAAGCCTTGAATCACGCCTTCATAATCAGTCCAATGTAACTCTCAAATGCATCAATCATGCGTGGCTTCAAGCTTGGAAAAACGACACATTAACTAGATGCCTTCAACAAGATTAGTTACACTAAGAGAAGTGTAACCATTTGTTAAACTCTTTGGACTAAAACCGTGCATTGGATTGAAGAATGATTGGACAAAAAGATTCCCTCAGTACCTTGCTCACTAGCACCGTATTTTTCCTTATCTTGACCATGGATGAGTGACCCTTGACCATCTTGGTCATCCTCCCTTCTTCAAAAGGAATTGCCCTCAATTCGTCATCATCAAAGTAAGGAGCAAGATCACCAATGTTGAATGTACTTGAGACACCATATTGGCCTCCCAAATCAACTTTGTATGCGTTGTCATTGATCTTTTCCATGACCTCAAACGGACCCTCGGCTCTTGGCATAAAGCTTGTTCTTCTTTTGCTAGGAAAACGTTCTTTCCTCAATGTAAATCCACACCAAGTCCCCAACTTCAAAAGACTTCACATTTCGCACTCGTTTGTTGGCTTGTTTCTTGTAGATTTCATTTGCTTTTCAATGTTTCTTCGAACTTCTTTATGGACTTTAAGCATGAACTCGGCTTGCTCCTTTGCCCCACCATGAACGAACTTGTCTTTTGGCAAAGAAATAAGATCAATGGGAACATAAGGATTGACGCCATAGACTACTTCAAAAGGAGAATACTTTGTAGTAGCACTAGGTGTCCTATTATAAGCAAACTCGGCATGAGCAAGCTTATTATCCCAAATCTTTGGTACTTTTGCTCACCAAAGCCCTAAGCAACGAACCAAAGTATTCTATTCAACCACCTCCGTTTGACCATCAGTTTGTGGATGATGTGAGGTAGAAAACAACAACTTGGTTCCCATCAAACGCCACAATAGACTTCCAAAAATGACTTAGGAACTTAGTATCACGATCCGACACAATGTTGCGTGGCACCCCATGAAAACGAACCACCTCTTCAAAATATAACTTAGCCACTTTCATTGCATCTTCAGTTTTTATGGCAAGGAATGAAGTGAGCCATTTTTGAGAAACCAGATCAACCACCACCATTATTGAATCCTTGCCTCTTTGAGTTCTAGGCAAAGCTACAATAAAATCCATACTAACATCTTCCCAAGGTCTTTCGGGAATTGGCAAGGGCTTTGTAGAGACCTTTGTGAAACACCATTTTTGCTCTTTGACAAGTAGAACAACGACTCACCACACGATGAACCGTGGCTAACATTTTCGGCCAATAAAAGTGAGCTTGGAGAAGCTCCATTGTCTTGTGAATACCAACGTGACCAGCTAGTCCTCCCCATGAGCTTCATGTATCAACAAACTTCTAATGGGACATTTTGGAATACATAATCTATTTCCTTTAAAAAGAAAACCATTATGTAAGGAAAACAGATCATAGACTCCATGGACACATTTTTCAATTATCCCTTGAGTTCATCATCTTCTTGATAATACTCCTTGATCAAATCGAACCCAAGTACCTTTGCTTCAACCATTCCAAGCAAATTATGTCTTCTAGACAAGGCATCCGCAACCACATTAGCTTTCCCACTCTTGTATTTAGAGGAAAAGTTAAATGTTTGTAAAAATTCGACCCACTTTGCGTGTCTTGCGTTCAGCTTCTTTTGACCATGTATGAACCTCAATGATTCATGATCGGAATGCAAAATGAAAGGTTGTGGTCTCAAATAATGTGACCAATGTTCTAGAGCTCTTACCATAGCATAGAACTCTTTGTCATAGGTGGAGTAATTCAACTTGCCTTGACTCATCTTCTCACTAAAGTAGGCAATAGGACGCCCACCTTGAATCAACACGACACCAATACCTTTTCCACTTGCGTCACACTCAACTTCAAATGGCTTGGAAAAATCAGGAAGTGCGAGAATAGGAGTGTTGCACATTTTTCTCCTTGACTTCTTCAAAGGCCTTTTGAGCTTGAGTAGTCCATTCAAACGTCCCTTCTTAGTACACTCAGTTATGGGAGCCATGAGTGTGCTAAAATTCTTGATAAATCTTCTATAGAAAGAAGCAAGTCCATGAAATGAACGAACTTCCGTGAGTGTCTTCGGACTAGGCCATGATTGAATTGCTTCAATTTTGCTAGGGTCTACTTCACGCCATCACCTGAAACTATATAGCCAAGAAACATGACTTCATACAATAAAAAATCACATTTTTCTAGTTTCCCATACAATTTTTCTTGTCTTAAAACAGAAAATACTTGAAAAAGATGATCAAAATGAGCTTCTTCATCACGTGAATAAATGAGAATGTCATCCAAGTATACTACCACAAACTTGCCAAGAAATGGCCTTAGCACTTCATTCATTAATCTCATGAACGTGCTAGGGGCATTTGTAAGGCCAAATGGCATGACGAGCCACTCATACAACCCATGCTTTGTCTTGAACGCAGTCTTCCATTCATCCCCTTCTCTCATGCGAATTTGATGATACCCACTTCTCAAGTCTACTTTTGAGAAGACCTTGGAACCACTCAGCTCATCAAGCATGTCATCAAGCCTTGGAATTGGAAACCTGTACTTGATGGTAATGTTATTAACGGCTCTACTATCAATACACATTCTCCAAGTACCATCTTTCTTAGGGACCAACAAAGCAGGAACGGCACATGGACTCATGGACTCACGCACATAACCCATACCCATTAGCTCTTCAATTTGTCGTTGTAACTCCTTAGTTTCTAAAGGGTTACATCTATAGGCTGGTTTATTTGGCAAGGGTGCTCCGGGAATGAGATCAATTTGATGCTCAATTCCTCGTATGGGTGGTAGTCCTTTAGGTAATTCATCCGGAAAAACGTCCTCAAAATCCTTAATCAATTGGGCTAACCTAGGATTATGAGCAACAAATTTTTCGTGGGTTTCCTTGGAGTACAGCATGAACAACTCTCCCTCACCTTCCAACTCCCTCTCAAACTCTTTAAGAGACAACAAGGATACTTCTTTTTGTGGGGTTTGTGATGGTGAAAACCGTGGGGGTGGTAAAGGGTGTAGTTTTTTCTTCCTCCCTTCATGGACTATGGTATACGTATTGTGATACCCATCATGTATAGATTTTTTATCCGTTTGCCAAGGCCTACCAAGTAGAATATGACAAGCATCCATAGACACAACATCACATAATATAGAATCACAATATGAACCAACACAAAAAAGAAACCATGCATTGCTTCCTAACCCCGGTGCTAGCATTTGAATCTAACCAACTCAACTTGTAAGGTTGTGGATGATTAGTAGTAGTTAGACCAAGTTTAGATACTAAGGTCTTAGACACGGTATTAGCCTCACTCCCTCCATCAATAATCAAATCACATACCTCGTCACCAATTCTACAACGGGTGATGAAAATGTGTTGGCGTTGGGGGGCAGCATGCTCTTCCACACGTGCTTGCAAGGCCCTCCTAATCACGAGGCTAGTCTTCCCCTCTGGCTCGGCCATGCAATCATCACAATCATCTTCAACTTCTTCTTCCTCCTCCTCAAACTCATCCCAGTTGATGTTTTGAGTGGCCATGAGCTTAACCTCTTGTATGGTTAACGCCCTAGTATTAGGACAATCCTTCTTGTAATGACCTCGTCCTCCACATTTGTAACACACAATGTCACCTAGCTTCACGTCCTTGGTGTCCTTCTTTGGTGGATTACTCGGTCTGTTGAAGGAAGACCCTTCCTTTGTAGGGAAAGAAGGTTTTCGTGCCAATTGAGGGATGGTAGTAGGCTTCTTCTTTTTCCTCTTAGCATCGAACTTAATCACCAATTTGCAAGCTTCAACAAACGTGAGGTTAGTATAACCTTCAAGTTTGTCTTGTAATTCTTGGTCCAAACCAGATACGAAACGCCCCATCTTGAGCTCTTCATTTTCGGTTACTTCACACACAATAGCAAGTCTATCAAACTCTTTTATGTAATCCTCCACAGAGTCCCCATTTTGTTGCAAGGTACTCCACTTCACATATTGACTTTGCTTGTAATTGTGTGGGATGAAACGGTCTTTCATCCGTTTCTTGAGTTTGCCCCAAGTAGAGATAGGAGCTTTCCCCCTAAGGGCACGTCCCCTTTGCTCTCCTTGTAGCCAACTATCACCATAGCCTTTAAGCTTGACCTTGGCAATCTTAAAACGTTGAACATCCTCATGAATGTCCTTATATTCAAAGTACCTCTCCAAGGATTCCTCCCATTCCAAGTACTTCTCTGGATCAAGTGTCCCATCAAAAGAAGGAACGTCCACTTTGAGGCTTCTATCCTCCCTCCTAGGTGGAGGGTCCTCATTTTGATCTCTCCTATCTTGCTCGTTCATGAGCCTTGCCATCAAGGCAGCAAGGTTCCCTTGTAGATTGGCATTGGTTTCGGCCAACCTTTCTTGACTAGCAATGGATCGATTAAGAGCTTCCCACGCTGTCCTTAAGTCCGGGTTTTCTCCCATGGTATGTAGGTATTCGACCCCTTAGGAAATGTTTAGAAAAACACCCCCTACCTGACGCGCCAAATGATGTGTAAACAAGATGAGAACCTTGTTACAAAAGTATGTTTTAAGGGTCTTAGTGAAATCGTGAACAATGAAGGTGAAAATAGGGGAACACTCACCCTAGTTTCGGATATAACAAAGGGGAACACTCACCCTTTGCTTGGTGTAGTTAGGAATAGGGAACACTCAACCCACTCGTTCACTACGCAAGCTCCTAGGTTTGGGAACACTCTACCAAAACTAGCACTCTTCAAATTTGAGCTAACAAACTTGGACCTTAAAAATGACTAGTTACTAAGTCACGTTTAATCAATCAAAACACAAGTGTTTAAGCAAATTTCTGGATACTTTTCATTCATGCATAGCACACTATTTATAGTAGTGTATAAGTTACATAAAGGAACATGGGATTCCTCTTTACAACTTTTAATGATCATCCATCACTTGCCTAATTTAAAAGACAAAATAAGATACTAACTATAAGGTGATTAAAAGGCTCATATAACCGTCCAATTAATCCCTCATAACAACAAAATAAAACTACTCAATTAAGCTTAAAAACTATGCTTAAATTAAAGAGGAAACGTTCAGCAAACATGAAGTCTTCAAAGAGCATCTTCAACGTCCAAGAAACGTGCAAACAGCCCCCTTGAGTCACGCTTGTAACCTCCCATTTAAACCCTTGATTCAAGCTCCTTTATTCCAGCAACAACTCTCTAATTAAGTACAAATAACCCCCAAGTAAAGAGGTAGAATAATCAGCCAACCAATGCCTTAATTCACGCCCAACACAAGCCTTGAATCACGCCTTCATAATCAGTCCAATGTAACTCTCAAATGCATCAATCATGCGTGGCTTCAAGCTTGGAAAAACGACACATTAACTAGATGCCTTCAACAAGATTAGTTACACTAAGAGAAGTGTAACCATTTGTTAAACTCTTTGGACTAAAACCGTGCATTGGATTGAAGAATGATTTGGACAAAAAGATTCCCTCAGTACCTTGCTCACTAGCACCGTATTGGACTTCCTTATCTTGACCATGGATGAGTGACCCTTGACCATCTTGGTCAGTGAATGTGTTTGACTTTCATTTGATTCCATCAGCTTTGTAGAATGTATTTGACTTTCATTTGATTCCATCAGCTTTGTTTAAATTTATTTGACTTTCATTTGATTCAAATAGCTTTGTTTGAATATGGTTGACTTTCATTTGATTCAATTAGCTTTGTAGAATGTATTTGACTTTCATTTAAGTCAAATAGCTTTGTTTGAATGTGTTTGACTTTCATTTGATTCAATTAGCTTTGTAGAATGTATTTGACATTCATTTAATTAAAATAGCTTTGTTTGAATGTGTTTGACTTTCATTTGAATCAATTAGCTTTGTAGAATGTATTTGACTTTCATTTGATTAATATAGCTTTGTTTGAATGTGCTTGACTTTCATTTGAATCAATTAGCTTTGTTTGAATGTGTTTAACTTTATTTGATTCATTTAGCTTTGTTTGAATGTGTTTGACTTTCATTTAATTCAATTAGCTTTGTAGAATGTATTTGACTTTCATTTGACTCAAATAGCTTTGTTTGAATGTGTTTGACTTTCATTTTATTCAATTAGCTTTGTACAATGAATTTGACTTTCTTTTGATTCAAATAGCTTTGTTTGAATGTGTTTGAATTTCATTTGATTCAATTAGCTTTGTAGAATGTATTTGACTCTCATTTGATTCAAATAGCTTTGTTTGAATGCGTTTAACTTTCATTTGATTCAATTAGCTTTGTAGAATACATTTCACTTTCATTTAATTTAAACAACTTTGTTTGAATGTGTTTGACTTTCATTTGACTCAAATAGCTTTATTTGATTGCGTTTGACTTTCATTTGATACAATTAGCTTTGTAGAACGTATTTAACTTTCATTTGATTCAAATAGCTTTTTGTGAATGTGTTTGACTTTCATTTGATTCCATCAGCTTTGTAGAATGTATTTGACTTTCATTTGATTCCATCAGCTTTGTTTAAATTTATTTGACTTTCATTTGATTCAAATAGCTTTGTTTGAATATGGTTGACTTTCATTTGATTCAATTAGCTTTGTAGAATGTATTTGACTTTCATTTAAGTCAAATAGCTTTGTTTGAATGTGTTTGACTTTCATTTGATTCAATTAGCTTTGTAGAATGTATTTGACATTCATTTAATTAAAATAGCTTTGTTTGAATGTGTTTGACTTTCATTTGATTCAATTAGCTTTGTTTGAATGTGTTTGACTTTCATTTGATTCAATTAGCTTTTTATGAATGTGTTTGACTTTCATTTGATTCATTTATCTTTGTAGAATGTATTTGACTTTCATTTGATTCAAATAGCTTTGTTTGAATTTATTTAACTCTCATTTGATTCAAATAGCTTTGTTTGAATGTGTTTGACTTTCATTTGATTCAATTAGCTTTGTAGAACTTATTTGTCTTTCATTTGATTCAAATAGCTTTGTTTGAAAGTGTTTGACTTTCATTTGATTCCATCAGCTTTGTAGAATGTATTTTACTTTCATTTTATTCCATCAGCTTTGTTTAAATTTATTTGACTTTCATTTGATTCAAATAGCTTTGTTTGAATGTGGTTGACTTTCATTTGATTCAATTAGCTTTGTAGAATGTATTTGACTTTCATTTGATTAATATAGCTTTGTTTGAATGTGCTTGACTTTCATTTGACTCAATTAGCTTCGTTTGAATGTGTTTGACTTTCATTTGATTCAAATAGCTTTGTTTTAATGTGTTTGACATTCATTTGATTCCATCAGCTTTGTAGAATATCTTTGACTTTCAATTGATTCAAATAGCTTTGTTTGAATGTGTATGACTTTCATTTGATTCAATTAGCTTTGTGGAATGTATTTGACTTTCATTTGATTCAAATAGCTTTTTTTGAATGTGTTTGACTTTCATTTGAATCAATTAGCTTTGTAGAATGTATTTGACTTTCATTTGATTAATATAGCTTTGTTTGAATGTGCTTGACTTTCATTTGAATCAATTAGCTTTGTTTGAATGTGTTTAACTTTATTTGATTCATTTAGCTTTGTTTGAATGTGTTTGACTTTCATTTAATTCAATTAGCTTTGTAGAATGTATTTGACTTTCATTTGATTCAAATAGCTTTGTTTGAATGTGTTTGACTTTCATTTTATTCAATTAGCTTTGTACAATGAATTTGACTTTCTTTTGATTCAAATAGCTTTGTTTGAATGTGTTTGAATTTCATTTGATTCAATTAGCTTTGTAGAATGTATTTGACTCTCATTTGATTCAAATAGCTTTGTTTGAATGTGTTTCACTTTCATTTGATTCAATTTGCTTTGTAGAATGTATTTGACTTTCATTTGATTCAAATAGCTTTGTTTGAATGTGTTTGACTTTCATTTTATTCAATTAGCTTTGTACAATGAATTTGACTTTCTTTTGATTCAAATAGCTTTGTTTGAATGTGTTTGAATTTCATTTGATTCAATTAGCTTTGTAGAATGTATTTGACTCTCATTTGATTCAAATAGCTTTGTTTGAATGCGTTTAACTTTCATTTGATTCAATTAGCTTTGTAGAATACATTTCACTTTCATTTAATTTAAACAACTTTGTTTGAATGTGTTTGACTTTCATTTGACTCAAATAGCTTTATTTGATTGCGTTTGACTTTCATTTGATACAATTAGCTTTGTAGAACGTATTTAACTTTCATTTGATTCCATCAGCTTTGTAGAATGTATTTGGCTTTCATTTGATTCCATCAGCTTTGTTTAAATTTATTTGACTTTCATTTGATTCAAATAGCTTTGTTTGAATATGGTTGACTTTCATTTGATTCAATTAGCTTTGTAGAATGTATTTGACTTTCATTTAAGTCAAATAGCTTTGTTTGAATGTGTTTGACTTTCATTTGATTCAATTAGCTTTGTAGAATGTATTTGACATTCATTTAATTAAAATAGCTTTGTTTGAATGTGTTTGACTTTCATTTGATTCAATTAGCTTTGTTTGAATGTGTTTGACTTTCATTTGATTCAATTAGCTTTGTATGAATGTGTTTGACTTTCATTTGATTCATTTAGCTTTGTAGAATGTATTTGACTTTCATTTGATTCAAATAGCTTTGTTTGAATTTATTTAACTCTCATTTGATTCAAATAGCTTTGTTTGAATGTGTTTGACTTTCATTTGATTTGAAATCATTGTTTGAATGTGTTTGACTTTCATTTGATTCAATTAGCTTTTTTTGAATGAGTTTGACTTTAATTTTATTCAATTAGCGTTGTAGAATGTATTAGACTTTTATTTGATTTAATTAGCTTTGTTTGAATGTATTTGACTCTCATTTGATTCAAATAGCTTTGTTTGAATGTGTTTGACTTTCATTTTATTCAAATAGCTTTGTTTGAATGTGTTGACTTTCATTTGATTCAATTAGCTTTGTAGAATGTATTTGACTTTCATTTGATTAAAATAGCTTTGTTTGAATGTGCTTGACTTTCATCAGATTCAATTAGCTTTGTTTGAATGTGTGTGACTTTCATTTGATTCAATTAGCTTTGTTGAATATATTTGACTTTCATTTAATTCGAAATCTTTCTTTGAATGTGTTTGACTTTCATTTGATTCAATTAGCTTTGTTTGAATGTGTTTGACTTTAATTTAATTCAATTATTTTTGTAGAATGTATTAGACTTTTATATGATTTAATTAGCTTTGTTTGAATGTATTTGACTCTCATTTGATTCAAATAGCTTTGTTTGAATGTGTTTGAATTTCATTTGATTCAAATAGCTTTGTTTGAATGTGTTTGACTTTCATTTGATTCAATTTGCTTTGTAGAATGTATTTGACTTTCATTTGATTAAAATAGCTTTGTTTGAATGTGCTTGACTTTCATCAGATTCAATTAGCTTTGTTTGAATGTGTGTGACTTTCATTTGATTCAATTAGCTTTGTTGAATGTATTTGACTTTCATTTGATTCAAATAGCTTTGTTTGAATGCGTTTAACTTTCATTTGATTCAATTAGCTTTGTAGAATACATTTCACTTTCAATTAATTTAAACAACTTTGTTTGAATGTGTTTGACTTTCATTTGACTCAAATAGCTTTATTTGATTGCGTTTGACTTTCATTTGATACAATTAGCTTTGTAGAACGTATTTGACTTTCATTTTATTCAAATACCTTTGTTTGAATGTGTTTGACTTTCATTTGATTCAATTAGCTTTGTAGAATGTATTTGACATTCATTTAATTAAAATAGCTTTGTTTGAATGTGTTTAACTTTCATTTGATTCAAATAGCTTTGTTTGAATGTGTTTGACTTTCATTTGATTCAATTAGCTTTGTTTGAATGTGTTTGACTTTCATTTGATTCAATTAGCTTTGTTTGAATGTGTTTGACTATCATTTGATTCAATTAGCTTTGTTTGAATGTGTTTGACTTTCATTTGATTCAATTAGCTTTGTAGAATGTATTTGACTCTCATTTGATTCAAATAGCTTTGTTTGAATGCGTTTAACTTTCATTTGATTCAATTAGCTTTGTAGAATACATTTCACTTTCATTTAATTTAAACAACTTTGTTTGAATGTGTTTGACTTTCATTTGACTCAAATAGCTTTATTTGATTGCGTTTTGACTTTCATTTGATACAATTAGCTTTGTAGAACATATTTGACTTTCATTTGATTCAAATAGCTTTGTTTTAATGTGTTTGACATTCATTTGATTCCATCAGCTTTGTAGAATATCTTTGACTTTCAATTGATTCAAATAGCTTTGTTTGAATGTGTATGACTTTCATTTGATTCAATTAGCTTTGTAGAATGTATTTGACTCTCATTTGATTCAAATAGCTTTGTTTGAATGCGTTTAACTTTCATTTGATTCAATTAGCTTTGTAGAATACATTTCACTTTCATTTAATTTAAACAACTTTGTTTGAATGTGTTTGACTTTCATTTGACTCAAATAGCTTTATTTGATTGCGTTTGACTTTCATTTGATACAATTAGCTTTGTAGAACATATTTAACTTTCATTTGATTCAAATAGCTTTTTGTGAATGTGTTTGACTTTCATTTGATTCCATCAGCTTTGTAGAATGTATTTGACTTTCATTTGATTCCATCAGCTTTGTTTAAATTTATTTGACTTTCATTTGATTCAAATAGCTTTGTTTGAATATGGTTGACTTTCATTTGATTCAATTAGCTTTGTAGAATGTATTTGACTTTCATTTAAGTCAAATAGCTTTGTTTGAATGTGTTTGACTTTCATTTGATTCAATTAGCTTTGTAGAATGTATTTGACATTCATTTAATTAAAATAGCTTTGTTTGAATGTGTTTGACTTTCATTTGATTCAATTAGCTTTGTTTGAATGTGTTTGACTTTCATTTGATTTAATTAGCTTTGTATGAATGTGTTTGACTTTCATTTGATTCATTTAGCTTTGTAGAATGTATTTGACTTTCATTTGATTCAAATAGCTTTGTTTGAATTTATTTAACTCTCATTTGATTCAAATAGCTTTGTTTGAATGTGTTTGACTTTCATTTGATTCAATTAGCTTTGTAGAATGTATTTGACTTTCATTTGATTCAAATAGCTTTATTTGAATGTGTTTGACTTTCATTTGATTCAATTAGCTTTGTAGAATGTATTTGACTTTCATTTGATTCGAAATCTTTGGTTGAATGTGTTTGACTTTCATTTGATTCAATTAGCTTTTTTTGAATGAGTTTGACTTTAATTTTATTCAATTAGCGTTGTAGAATGTATTAGACTTTTATTTGATTTAATTAGCTTTGTTTGAATGTATTTGACTCTCATTTGATTCAAATAGCTTTGTTTGAATGTGTTTGACTTTCATTTTATTCAAATAGCTTTGTTTGAATGTGTTGACTTTCATTTGATTCAATTAGCTTTGTAGAATGTATTTGACTTTCATTTGATTAAAATAGCTTTGTTTGAATGTGCTTGACTTTCATCAGATTCAATTAGCTTTGTTTGAATGTGTGTGACTTTCATTTGATTCAATTAGCTTTGTTGAATATATTTGACTTTCATTTAATTCGAAATCTTTCTTTGAATGTGTTTGACTTTCATTTGATTCAATTAGCTTTGTTTGAATGTGTTTGACTTTAATTTAATTCAATTATTTTTGTAGAATGTATTAGACTTTTATTTGATTTAATTAGCTTTGTTTGAATGTATTTGACTTTCATTTGATTCAAATAGCTTTGTTTGAATGTGTTTAAATTTCATTTGATTCAAATAGCTTTGTTTGAATGTGTTTGACTTTCATTTGATTCAATTTGCTTTGTAGAATGTATTTGACTTTCATTTGATTAAAATAGCTTTGTTTGAATGTGCTTGACTTTCATCAGATTCAATTAGCTTTGTTTGAATGTGTGTGACTTTCATTTGATTCAATTAGCTTTGTTGAATGTATTTGACTTTCATTTGATTCAAATAGCTTTGTTTGAATGCGTTTAACTTTCATTTGATTGAATTAGCTTTGTAGAATACATTTCACTTTCAATTAATTTAAACAACTTTGTTTGAATGTGTTTGACTTTCATTTGACTCAAATAGCTTTATTTGATTGCGTTTGACTTTCATTTGATACAATTAGCTTTGTAGAACGTATTTGACTTTCATTTTATTCAAATACCTTTGTTTGAATGTGTTTGACTTTCATTTGATTCAATTAGCTTTGTAGAATGTATTTGACATTCATTTAATTAAAATAGCTTTGTTTGAATGTGTTTAACTTTCATTTGATTCAAATAGCTTTGTTTGAATGTGTTTGACTTTCATTTGATTCAATTAGCTTTGTTTGAATGTGTTTGACTTTCATTTGATTCAATTAGCTTTGTTTGAATGTGTTTGACTATCATTTGATTCAATTAGCTTTGTTTGAATGTGTTTGACTTTCATTTGATTCAATTAGCTTTGTAGAATGTATTTGACTCTCATTTGATTCAAATAGCTTTGTTTGAATGCGTTTAACTTTCATTTGATTCAATTAGCTTTGTAGAATACATTTCACTTTCATTTAATTTAAACAACTTTGTTTGAATGTGTTTGACTTTCATTTGACTCAAATAGCTTTATTTGATTGCGTTTGACTTTCATTTGATACAATTAGCTTTGTAGAACTTATTTGACTTTCATTTGATTCAAATAGCTTTGTTTTAATGTGTTTGACATTCATTTGATTCCATCAGCTTTGTAGAATATCTTTGACTTTCAATTGATTCAAATAGCTTTGTTTGAATGTGTATGACTTTCATTTGATTCAATTAGCTTTGTAAAATGTATTTGACTTTCATTTGACTCAAATAGCTTTGTTTGAATGTGTTTGACTTTCATTTGAATCAATTAGCTTTGTAGAATGTATTTGACTTTCATTTGATTAATATAGCTTTGTTTGAATGTGCTTGACTTTCATTTGATTCAATTAGCTTCGTTTGAATGTGTTTGACTTTCATTTGATTCAAATAGCTTTGTTTTAATGTGTTTGACATTCATTTGATTCCATCAGCTTTGTAGAATATTTTGACTTTCAATTGATTCAAATAGCTTTGTTTGAATGTGTATGACTTTCATTTGATTCAATTAGCTTTGTGGAATGTATTGGACTTTCATTTGATTCAAATAGCTTTTTTTTAATGTGTTTGACTTTCATTTGAATCAATTAGCTTTGTAGAATGTATTTGACTTTCATTTGATTAATATAGCTTTGTTTGAATGTGCTTGACTTTCATTTGAATCAATTAGCTTTTTAGAATGTATTTGACTTTCATTTGTTTAATATATTTTTGTTTGAATGTGCTTGACTTTCATTTGATTCAATTAGCTTCGTTTGATTGTGTTTGACTTTCATTTGATTCAATTAGCTTTGTTGAATGTATTTGACTTTCATTTGATTCAATTAGCTATGTTTGAATGTGTTTGACTTTCATTTGATTCAATTAGCTTTGTAGAATGTATTTGACTCTCATTTGATTCAAATAGCTTTGTTTGAATGCGTTTAACTTTCATTTGATTCAATTAGCTTAGTAGAACACATTTCACTTTCATTCAATTTAAACAACTTTGTTTGAATGTGTTTGACTTTCATTTGACTCAAATAGCTTTATTTGATTGCGTTTGACTTTCATTTGATACAATTAGCTGTGTAGAACTTATTTGTCTTTCATTTGATTCAAATAGCTTTGTTTGAAAGTGTTTGTCTTTCATTTGATTCCATCAGCTTTGTAGAATGTATTTTACTTTCATTTTATTCCATCAGCTTTGTTTAAATTTATTTGACTTTCATTTGATTCAAATAGCTTTGTTTGAATGTGGTTGACTTTCATTTGATTCAATTAGCTTTGTAGAATGTATTTGACTTTCATTTGATTAATATAGCTTTGTTTGAATGTGCTTGACTTTCATTTGATTCAATTAGCTTCGTTTGAATGTGTTTGACTTTCATTTGATTCAAATAGCTTTGTTTTAATGTGTTTGACATTCATTTGATTCTATCAGCTTTGTAGAATATCTTTGACTTTCAATTGATTCAAATAGCTTTGTTTGAATGTGTATGACTTTCATTTGATTCAATTAGCTTTGAGGAATGTATTTGACTTTCATTTGATTCAAATAGCTTTTTTTGAATGTGTTTGACTTTCATTTGAATCAATTAGCTTTGTAGAATGTATTTGACTTTCATTTGATTAATATAGCTTTGTTTGAATGTGCTTGACTTTCATTTGAATCAATTAGCTTTTTAGAATGTATTTGACTTTCATTTGTTTAATATAGCTTTGTTTGAATGTGCTTGACTTTCATTTGATTCAATTAGCTTCGTTTGATTGTGTTTGACTTTCATTTGATTCAATTAGCTTTGTTGAATGTATTTGACTTTCATTTGATTCAATTAGCTTTGTTTGAATGTGTTTGACTTTCATTTGATTCAATTAGCTTTGTAGAATGTATTTGACTCTCATTTGATTCAAATAGCTTTGTTTGAATGCGTTTAACTTTCATTTGATTCAATTAGGTTAGTAGAACACATTTCACTTTCATTCAATTTAAACAACTTTGTTTGAATGTGTTTGACTTTCATTTGACTCAAATAGCTTTATTTGAATGCGTTTGACTTTCATTTGATACAATTAGCTGTGTAGAACTTATTTGTCTTTCATTTGATTCAAATAGCTTTGTTTTAATGTGTTTGACATTCATTTGATTCCATCAGATTTGTAGAATATCTTTGACTTTCAATTGAATCAAATAGCTTTGTTTGAATGTGGTTGACTTTCATTTGATTCAATTAGCTTTGTAGAATGTATTTGACTTTCATTTGAATCAAATAGCTTTGTTTTAATGTGTTTGACTTTCATTTGATTCAATTAGCTTTGTAAAATGTATTTAACTTTCAATTGAGTCAAATAACTTTGTTTGGCAGTGTTTGACTTTCATTTAAATTAAAAAGCTTTTTTTGAATGTGTTTGACTTTCATTTGATTTAAAAGGCTTTGTTTGAATGTGTTTGACTTTCATTTGATTCAATTAGCTTTTTAGAATGTATTTAAATTTCATTTGATTCAAATAGCTTTGTTTGAATGTGTTTGACTTTCATTTGATTCCATCAGCTTTGTAGAATGTATTTGACTTTCAATTGATTCAATTAGCTTTGTAGAATGTATTTGACTTTTAATTGATTCAAATAGCTTTGTTTGAATGTGGTTGACTTTCATTTGATTCAATTACCTTTGTAGAATGTATTTGATTTTCATTTGAGTCAAATAGCTTTGTTTAGATGTGTTTGACTTTCATTTGATTCAATTAGCTTTGTAGAATGTATTTGACATTCATTTAATTAAAATAGCTTTGTTTGAATGTGTTTGACTTTCATTTGATTCAATTAGCTTTGTATGAATGTGTTTGACTTTCATTTGATTCAATTAGCTTTGTAGAATGTATTTGACTTTCATTTGATTCAAATAGCTTTGTTTGAATTTATTTGACTCTCATTTGATTCAAATAGCTTTGTTTGAATGTTTTTGACTTTCATTTGATTTAATTAGCTTTGTATATTGTATTTGACTTTCATTTGATTCAAATAGCTTTATTTGAATGTGTTTGACTTTCATTTGATTCAATTAGCTTTGTAGAATGTATTTGACTTTCATTTGATTCGAAATCTTTGTTTGAATGTGTTTGACTTTCATTTGATTCAATTAGCTTTTTAGAATGTATTTGACATTCATTTAATTAAAATAGCTTTGTTTGAATGTGTTTGACTTTCATTTGATTCAATTAGCTTTGTTTGAATGTGTTTGACTTTCATTTGATTCAATTAGCTTTGTAGAATGTATTTGACTTTCATTTGATTAAATAGCTTGTTTGAATGTGTTTGACTTTCAATTGATTCAATTAGCTTTGTAGAATGTATTTGACTGTCATTTGATTCAAATAGCTTTGTTTGAATGTGTTTGAATTTCATTTAATTTAATTTGCTTTGTAGAATGCATTTCACTTTCATTTGATTTATATAGCTTTTTTGAATGTGTTTCACTTTCATTTAAATTAAAAAGCTTTTTTTGAATGTGTTTGACTTTCATTTGATTTAAAAGGCTTTGTTTGAATGTGTTTGACTTTCATTTGATTCAATTAGCTTTGTTGAATATATTTGACTTTCATTTGTTTCAATTTGATTTGTAAAATGTATTTGACTTTCATTTTCTTCAAATAGCTTTGTTTGAATGTGTTTGACTTTCATTCGATTCAATTAATTTTGTAGAATGTATTTGAATTTCATTTGATTCAAATAGCTTTATTTGAATGTGTTTGACTTTCATTTGATTCAATTAGCTTTGTAGAATGTATTTTACTTTCATTTGATTTGAAATCTTTGTTTGAATGTGT
Organism: Chenopodium quinoa; assembly: GCF_001683475.1. Lineage (NCBI taxonomy): Eukaryota > Viridiplantae > Streptophyta > Magnoliopsida > Caryophyllales > Amaranthaceae > Chenopodium > Chenopodium quinoa. Next base: position 17,269 of record NW_018744915.1, read on the forward strand.
TTGACTTTCATTTGATTCAATTAGCTTTGTTTGAATGTGTTTCACTTTAATTTAATTCAATTAGCTTTGTAGAATGTATTAGACTTTTATTTAATTTAATTAGCTTTGTTTGAATGTATTTGACTCTCATTTGATTCAAATAGCTTTGTTTGAATGTGTTTGACTTTCATATGATTCAAATAGCTTTGTTTGAATGTGTTTGACTTTCATTTGATTCAATTAGCTTTGTAGAATGTATTTGACTCTTATTTGATTCAAATAGCTTTGTTTGAATGCGTTTAACTTTCATTTGATTCAATTAGCTTTGTAGAATACATTTCACTTTCATTTAATTTAAACAACTTTGTTTGAATGTGTTTTGACTTTCATTTGACTCAAATAGCTTTATTTGAATGCGTTTGACTTTCATTTGATACAATTAGCTGTGTAGAACTTATTTGTCTTTCATTTGATTCAAATAGCTTTGTTTTAATGTGTTTGACATTCATTTGATTCCATCAGCTTTGTAGAATATCTTTGACTTTCAATTGATTCAAATAGGTTTGTTTGAATGTGGTTGACTTTCATTTGATTCAATTAGCTTTGTAGAATGTATTTGACTTTCATTTGAATCAAATAGCTTTGTTTTAATGTGTTTGACTTTCATTTAATTCAATTAGCTTTGTAAAATGTATTTAACTTTCATTTGAGTCAAATAACTTTGTTTGGCTGTGTTTGACTTTCATTTAAATTAAAAAGCTTTTTTTGAATGTGTTTGACTTTCATTTGATTTAAAAGGCTTTGTTTGAATGTGTTTGACTTTCATTTGATTCAATTAGCTTTTTATAATGTATTTAAATTTCATTTGATTCAAATAGCTTTGTTTGAATGTGTTTGACTTTCATTTGATTTCATCAGCTTTGTAGAATGTATTTGACTTTCAATTGATTCAATTAGCTTTGTAGAATGTATTTGACTTTCAATTGATTCAAATAGCTTTGTTTGAATGTGGTTGACTTTCATTTGATTCAATTACCTTTGTAGAATGTATTTGATTTTCATTTGAGTCAAATAGCTTTGTTTAGATGTGTTTGACTTTCATTTGATTCAATTAGCTTTGTAGAATGTATTTGACATTCATTTAATTAAAATAGCTTTGTTTGAATGTGTTTGACTTTCATTTGATTCAATTAGCTTTATATGAATGTGTTTGACTTTCATTTGATTCAATTAGCTTTGTAGAATGTATTTGACTTTCATTTGATTCAAATAGCTTTGTTTGAATTTATTTGACTCTCATTTGATTCAAATAGCTTTGTTTGAATGTGTTTGACTTTCATTTGATTCAAATAGCTTTGTAGAATGTATTTGACTTTCATTTGATTCAAATAGCTTTGTTTGAATGTGTTTGACTTTCATTTGATTCAATTAGCTTTGTAGAATGTATTTGACTTTCATTTGATTCAAATAGCTTTGTTTGAATTTATTTGACTCTCATTTGATTCAAATAGCTTTGTTTGAATGTTTTTGACTTTCATTTGATTTAATTAGCTTTGTATATTGTATTTAACTTTCATTTGATTCAAATAGCTTTATTTGAATGTGTTTGACTTTCATTTGATTCAATTAGCTTTGTAGAATGTATTTGACTTTCATTTGATTCGAAATCTTTGTTTGAATGTGTTTGACTTTCATTTGATTCAATTAGCTTTTTAGAATGTATTTGACATTCATTTAATTAAAATAGCTTTGTTTGAATGTGTTTGACTTTCATTTGATTCAATTAGCTTTGTTTGAATGTGTTTGACTTTCATTTGATTCAATTAGCTTTGTAGAATGTATTTGACTTTCATTTGATTAAATAGCTTGTTTGAATGTGTTTGACTTTCAATTGATTCAATTAGCTTTGTAGAATGTATTTGACTGTCATTTGATTCAAATAGCTTTGTTTGAATGTGTTTGAATTTCATTTAATTTAATTTGCTTTGTAGAATGCATTTCACTTTCATTTGATTTATATAGCTTTGTTTGAATGTGTTTCACTTTCATTTAAATTAAAAAGCTTTTTTTGAATGTGTTTGACTTTCATTTGATTTAAAAGGCTTTGTTTGAATGTGTTTGACTTTCATTTGATTCAATTAGCTTTGTTGAATATATTTGACTTTCATTTGTTTCAATTTGATTTGTAAAATGTTTTTGACTTTCATTTTCTTCAAATAGCTTTGTTTGAATGTGTTTGACTTTCATTCGATTCAATTAATTTTGTAGAATGTATTTGAATTTCATTTGATTCAAATAGCTTTATTTGAATGTGTTTGACTTTCATTTGATTCAATTAGCTTGGTAGAATGTATTTTACTTTCATTTGATTTGAAATCTTTGTTTGAATGTGTTTGACTTTCATTTGATTCAATTAGCTTTGTTTGAATGTGTTTCACTTTAATTTAATTCAATTAGCTTTGTAGAATGTATTAGACTTTTATTTAATTTAATTAGCTTTGTTTGAATGTATTTGACTCTCATTTGATTCAAATAGCTTTGTTTGAATGTGTTTGACTTTCATATGATTCAAATAGCTTTGTTTGAATGTGTTTGACTTTCATTTGATTCAATTAGCTTTGTAGAATGTATTTGACTCTTATTTGATTCAAATAGCTTTGTTTGAATGCGTTTAACTTTCATTTGATTCAATTAGCTTTGTAGAATACATTTCACTTTCATTTAATTTAAACAACTTTGTTTGAATGTGTTTTGACTTTCATTTGACTCAAATAGCTTTATTTGAATGCGTTTGACTTTCATTTGATACAATTAGCTGTGTAGAACTTATTTGTCTTTCATTTGATTCAAATAGCTTTGTTTTAATGTGTTTGACATTCATTTGATTCCATCAGCTTTGTAGAATGTATTTGACTTTCAATTGATTCAATTAGCTTTGTAGAATGTATTTGACTTTCAATTGATTCAAATAGCTTTGTTTGAATGTGGTTGACTTTCATTTGATTCAATTACCTTTGTAGAATGTATTTGATTTTCATTTGAGTCAAATAGCTTTGTTTAGATGTGTTTGACTTTCATTTGATTCAATTAGCTTTGTAGAATGTATTTGACATTCATTTAATTAAAATAGCTTTGTTTGAATGTGTTTGACTTTCATTTGATTCAATTAGCTTTATATGAATGTGTTTGACTTTCATTTGATTCAATTAGCTTTGTAGAATGTATTTGACTTTCATTTGATTCAAATAGCTTTGTTTGAATTTATTTGACTCTCATTTGATTCAAATAGCTTTGTTTGAATGTGTTTGACTTTCATTTGATTCAAATAGCTTTGTAGAATGTATTTGACTTTCATTTGATTCAAATAGCTTTGTTTGAATGTGTTTGACTTTCATTTGATTCAATTTGCTTTGTAGAATGTATTTGACTTTCATTTGATTCGAAATCTTTGTTTGAATGTGTTTGACTTTCATTTGATTCAATTAGCTTTGTAGAATGTATTTGACATTCATTTAATTTAAATAGCTTTGTTTGAATGTGTTTGACTTTCATTTGATTCAATTAGCTTTGTTTGAATGTGTTTGACTTTCATTTGATTCAATTAGCTTTGTAGAATGTATTTGACTTTCATTTGATTAAATAGCTTGTTTGAATGTGTTTGACTTTCAATTGATTCAATTAGCTTTGTAGAATGTAGTTGACTGTCATTTGATTCAAATAGCTTTGTTTGAATGTGTTTGAATTTCATTTAATTTAATTGGCTTTGTAGAATGCATTTCACTTTCATTTGATTTATATAGCTTTGTTTGAATGTGTTTCACTTTCATTTAAATTAAAAAGCTTTTTTTGAATGTGTTTGACTTTCATTTGATTTAAAAGGCTTTGTTTGAATGTGTTTGACTTTCATTTGATTCAATTAGCTTTGTTGAATATATTTGACTTTCATTTGTTTCAATTTGATTTGTAAAATGTATTTGACTTTCATTTTCTTCAAATAGCTTTGTTTAATTGTGTTTGACTTTCATTCGATTCAATTAATTTTGTAGAATGTATTTGAATTTCATTTGATTCAAATAGCTTTATTTGAATGTGTTTGACTTTCATTTGATTCAATTAGCTTTGTAGAATGTATTTTACTTTCATTTGATTTGAAATCTTTGTTTGAATGTGTTTGACTTTCATTTGATTCAATTAGCTTTGTTTGAATGTGTTTCACTTTAATTTAATTCAATTAGCTTTGTAGAATGTATTAGACTTTTATTTAATTTAATTAGCTTTGTTTGAATGTATTTGACTCTCATTTGATTCAAATAGCTTTGTTTGAATGTGTTTGACTTTCATATGATTCAAATAGCTTTGTTTGAATGTGTTTGACTTTCATTTGATTCAATTAGCTTTGTAGAATGTATTTGACTCTTATTTGATTCAAATAGCTTTGTTTGAATGCGTTTAACTTTCATTTGATTCAATTAGCTTTGTAGAATACATTTCACTTTCATTTAATTTAAACAACTTGTTTGAATGTGTTTGACTTTCATTTGACTCAAATAGCTTTATTTGATTGCGTTTGACTTTCATTTGATACAATTAGCTTTGTAGAACGTATTTTACTTTCATTTGATTCAAATAGCTTTGTTTGAATGTGTTTGACTTTCATTTGATTCCATTAGCTTTGTAGAATGTATTTGACTTTTATTTGATTCAATCAGCTTTGTTTAAATTTATTTGACTTTCATTTGATTCAAATAGCTTTGTTTGAATGTGGTTGACTTTCATTTGATTCAATTAGCTTTGTAGAATGTATTTGACTTTCATTTGAGTCAAATAGCTTTGTTTGAATGTGTTTGACTTTCATTTGATTCAATTAGCTTTGTAGAATGTATTTGACATTCATTTAATTAAAATAGCTTTGTTTGAATGTGTTTGACTTTCATTTGATTCAATTAGCTTTGTATGAATGTGTTTGACTTTCATTTGATTCAATTAGCTTTGTAGAATGTATTTGACTTTCATTTGATTCAAATAGCTTTGTTTGAATTTATTTGACTCTCATTTGATTCAAATAGCTTTGTTTGAATGTGTTTGACTTTCATTTGATTCAATTAGATTTGTAGAATGTATTTGACTTTCATTTAATTCAAATAGCTTTATTTGAATGTGTTTGACTTTCATTTGATTCAATTAGCTTTGTAGAATGTATTTGACTTTCATTTGATTCGAAATCTTTGTTTGAATGTGTTTGACTTTCATTTGATTCAATTAGCTTTGTTTGAATGTGTTTGACTTTAATTTTATTCAATTAGCGTTGTAGAATGTATTAGACTTTTATTTGATTTAATTAGCTTTGTTTGAATGTATTTGACTCTCATTTGATTCAAATAGCTTTGTTTGAATGTGTTTGACTTTTATTTGATTCAAATAGCTTTGTTTGAATGTGTTTTACTTTCATTTGATTCAATTAGCTTTGTATAATGTATTTGACTTTCATTTGATTAAAATAGCTTTGTTTGAATGTGCTTGACTTTCATCTGATTCAATTAGCTTTGTTTGAATGTGTGTGCCTTTCATTTGATTCAATTAGCTTTGTTGAATGTATTTGACTTTCATTTGATTCAAATAGTTTTGTTTGAATGCGTTTAACTTTCATTTGGTTCAATTAGCTTTGTAGAATACATTTCACTTTCATTTAATTTAAACAACTTTGTTTGAATGTGTTTGACTTTCATTTGACTCAAATAGCTTTATTTGATTGCGTTTGACTTTCATTTGATACAATTAGCTTTGTAGAACGTATTTGACTTTCATTTGATTCAAATAGCTTTGTTTGAATGTGTTTGACTTTCATTTGATTCAATTAGCTTTGTAGAATGTATTTGACTTTCATTTGATTAAAATAGCTTTGTTTGAATGTGCTTGACTTTCATTTGATTCTATTAGCTTTGTTTGAATGTGTTTGACTTTCATTTGATTCAATTAGCTTTGTTTGAATGTGTTTGACTATCATTTGATTCAATTAGCTTTGTTTGAATGTGTTTGACTTTCATTTGATTCAATTAGCTTTGTAGAATGTATTTGACTCTCATTTGATTCAAATAGCTTTGTTTGAATGCGTTTAACTTTCATTTCATTCAATTAGCTTTGTAGAATACATTTCACTTTCATTTAATTTAAACAACTTTGTTTGAATGTGTTTGACTTTCGTTTGACTCAAATAGCTTTATTTGATTGCGTTTGACTTTCATATGATACAATTAGCTTTGTAGAACTTATTTGACTTTCATTTGATTCAAATAGCTTTGTTTTAATGTGTTTGACATTCATTTGATTCCATCAGCTTTGTAGAATATCTTTGACTTTCAATTGATTCAAATAGCTTTGTTTGAATGTGGTTGACTTTCATTTGATTCAATTAGCTTTGTAGAATGTATTTAACTTTCATTTAAGTCAAATAGCTTTGTTTGAATGTGTTTGACTTTTATTTGATTCAATTAGCTTTGTAGAATGTATTTCACATTCATTTAATTAAAATAGCTTTGTTTGAATGTGTTTGACTTTCATTTGATTCAATTAGCTTTGTTTGAATTTATTTGACTCTCATTTGATTCAAATAGCTTTGTTTGAGTGTGTTTGACTTTCATTTGATTCAATTAGTTTTGTAGAATGTATTTGACTTTCATTTGATTCAAATAGCTTTATTTGAATGTGTTTGACTTTCAATTGATTCAATTAGCTTTGTAGAATGTATTTGACTGTCATTTGATTCAAATAGCTTTGTTTGAATGTGTTTGAATTTCATTTAATTTAATTTGCTTTGTAGAATGCATTTCACTTTCATTTGATTTATATAGCTTTGTTTGAAGGTGTTTCACTTTCATTTAAATTAAAAAGCTTTTTTTGAATGTGTTTGACTTTCATTTGATTTAAAAGGCTTTGTTTGAATGTGTTTGACTTTCATTTGATTCAATTAGCTTTGTTGAATATATTTGACTTTCATTTGTTTCAATTTGATTTGTAAAATGTATTTGACTTTCATTTTCTTCAAATAGCTTTGTTTGAATGTGTTTGACTTTCATTCGATTCAATTAATTTTGTAGAATGTATTTGAATTTCATTTGATTCAAATAGCTTTATTTGAATGTGTTTGACTTTCATTTGATTCAATTAGCTTTGTAGAATGTATTTTACTTTCATTTGATTTGAAATCTTTGTTTGAATGTGTTTGACTTTCATTTGATTCAATTAGCTTTGTTTGAATGTGTTTCACTTTAATTTAATTCAATTAGCTTTGTAGAATGTATTAGACTTTTATTTAATTTAATTAGCTTTGTTTGAATGTATTTGACTCTCATTTGATTCAAATAGCTTTGTTTGAATGTGTTTGACTTTCATATGATTCAAATAGCTTTGTTTGAATGTGTTTGACTTTCATTTGATTCAATTAGCTTTGTAGAATGTATTTGACTCTTATTTGATTCAAATAGCTTTGTTTGAATGCGTTTAACTTTCATTTGATTCAATTAGCTTTGTAGAATACATTTCACTTTCATTTAATTTAAACAACTTGTTTGAATGTGTTTGACTTTCATTTGACTCAAATAGCTTTATTTGATTGCGTTTGACTTTCATTTGATACAATTAGCTTTGTAGAACGTAATTAACTTTCATTTGATTCAAATAGCTTTGTTTGAATGTGTTTGACTTTCATTTGATTCCATTAGCTTTGTAGAATGTATTTGACTTTTATTTGATTCAATCAGCTTTGTTTAAATTTATTTGACTTTCATTTGATTCAAATAGCTTTGTTTGAATGTGGTTGACTTTCATTTGATTCAATTAGCTTTGTAGAATGTATTTGACTTTCATTTGAGTCAAATAGCTTTGTTTGAATGTGTTTGACTTTCATTTGATTCAATTAGCTTTGTAGAATGTATTTGACATTCATTTAATTAAAATAGCTTTGTTTGAATGTGTTTGACTTTCATTTGATTCAATTAGCTTTGTATGAATGTGTTTGACTTTCATTTGATTCAATTAGCTTTGTAGAATGTATTTGACTTTCTTTTGATTCAAAATAGCTTTGTTTGAATTTATTTGACTCTCATTTGATTCAAATAGCTTTGTTTGAATGTGTTTGACTTTCATTTGATTCAATTAGATTTGTAGAATGTATTTGACTTTCATTTAATTCAAATAGCTTTATTTGAATGTGTTTGACTTTCATTTGATTCAATTAGCTTTGTAGAATGTATTTGACTTTCATTTGATTCGAAATCTTTGTTTGAATGTGTTTGACTTTCATTTGATTCAATTAGCTTTGTTTGAATGTGTTTGACTTTAATTTTATTCAATTAGCGTTGTAGAATGTATTAGACTTTTATTTGATTTAATTAGCTTTGTTTGAATGTATTTGACTCTCATTTGATTCAAATAGCTTTGTTTGAATGTGTTTGACTTTTATTTGATTCAAATAGCTTTGTTTGAATGTGTTTAACTTTCATTTGATTCAATTAGCTTTGTAGAATGTATTTGACTTTCATTTGATTAAAATAGCTTTGTTTGAATGTGCTTGACTTTCATCTGATTCAATTAGCTTTGTTTGAATGTGTGTGCCTTTCATTTGATTCAATTAGCTTTGTTGAATGTATTTGACTTTCATTTGATTCAAATAGTTTTGTTTGAATGCGTTTAACTTTCATTTGGTTCAATTAGCTTTGTAGAATACATTTCACTTTCATTTAATTTAAACAACTTTGTTTGAATGTGTTTGACTTTCATTTGACTCAAATAGCTTTATTTGATTGCGTTTGACTTTCATTTGATACAATTAGCTTTGTAGAACGTATTTGACTTTCATTTGATTCAAATAGCTTTGTTTGAATGTGTTTGACTTTCATTTGATTCAATTAGCTTTGTAGAATGTATTTGACTTTCATTTGATTAAAATAGCTTTGTTTGAATGTGCTTGACTTTCATTTGATTCTATTAGCTTTGTTTGAATGTGTTTGACTTTCATTTGATTCAATTAGCTTTGTTTGAATGTGTTTGACTATCATTTGATTCAATTAGCTTTGTTTGAATGTGTTTGACTTTCATTTGATTCAATTAGCTTTGTAGAATGTATTTGACTCTCATTTGATTCAAATAGCTTTGTTTGAATGCGTTTAACTTTCATTTCATTCAATTAGCTTTGTAGAATACATTTCACTTTCATTTAATTTAAACAACTTTGTTTGAATGTGTTTGACTTTCGTTTGACTCAAATAGCTTTATTTGATTGCGTTTGACTTTCATATGATACAATTAGCTTTGTAGAACTTATTTGACTTTCATTTGATTCAAATAGCTTTGTTTTAATGTGTTTGACATTCATTTGATTCCATCAGCTTTGTAGAATATCTTTGACTTTCAATTGATTCAAATAGCTTTGTTTGAATGTGGTTGACTTTCATTTGATTCAATTAGCTTTGTAGAATGTATTTAACTTTCATTTAAGTCAAATAGCTTTGTTTGAATGTGTTTGACTTTTATTTGATTCAATTAGCTTTGTAGAATGTATTTCACATTCATTTAATTAAAATAGCTTTGTTTGAATGTGTTTGACTTTCATTTGATTCAATTAGCTTTGTATGAATGTGGTTGACTTTCATTTGATTCAATTAGCTTTGTTGAATGTATTTGACTTTCATTTGCTTCAATCAACTTTGTTTGAATGTGTTTGACTTTCATTTGATTCAATTAGCTTTGTAGAATGTATTTGACTCTCATTTGATTCAAATAGCTTTGTTTGAATGTGTTTAACTTTCATTTGATTCAATTAGCTTAGTAGAATACATTTCACTTTCATTAAATTTAAACAACTTTGTTTGAATGTGTTTGACTTTCATTTGACTCAAATAGCTTTATTTGATTGCGTTTGACTTTCATTTGATACAATTATCTTTGTAGAACTTATTTGACTTTCATTTGATTCAAATAGCTTTGTTTGAATGTGTTTGACATTCATTTGATTCCATCAGCTTTGTAAAATATCTTTGACTTTCAATTGATTCAAATAGCTTTGTTTGAATGTGGTTGACTTTCATTTGATTCAATTAGCTTTGTAGAATGTATTTGACTTTCATTTGAGTCAAATAGCTTTGTTTGAATGTGTTTGACTTTCATTTGATTCAATTAGCTTTGTAGAATGTGTTTGACTTTCATTTGATTCAATTAGCTTTGTAGAATGTATTTGACTTTCTTTTGATTCAAATAGCTTTGTTTGAATTTATTTGACTCTCATTTGATTCAAATAGCTTTGTTTGAGTGTGTTTGACTTTCATTTGATTCAATTAGTTTTGTAGAATGTATTTGACTTTCATTTGATTCAAATAGCTTTATTTGAATGTGTTTGACTTTCAATTGATTCAATTAGCTTTGTAGAATGTATTTGACTGTCATTTGATTCAAATAGCTTTGTTTGAATGTGTTTGAATTTCATTTAATTTAATTTGCTTTGTAGAATGCATTTCACTTTCATTTGATTTATATAGCTTTGTTTGAAGGTGTTTCACTTTCATTTAAATTAAAAAGCTTTTTTTGAATGTGTTTGACTTTCATTTGATTTAAAAGGCTTTGTTTGAATGTGTTTGACTTTCATTTGATTCAATTAGCTTTGTTGAATATATTTGACTTTCATTTGTTTCAATTTGATTTGTAAAATGTATTTGACTTTCATTTTCTTCAAATAGCTTTGTTTGAATGTGTTTGACTTTCATTCGATTCAATTAATTTTGTAGAATGTATTTGAATTTCATTTGATTCAAATAGCTTTATTTGAATGTGTTTGACTTTCATTTGATTCAATTAGCTTTGTAGAATGTATTTTACTTTCATTTGATTTGAAATCTTTGTTTGAATGTGTTTGACTTTCATTTGATTCAATTAGCTTTGTTTGAATGTGTTTCACTTTAATTTAATTCAATTAGCTTTGTAGAATGTATTAGACTTTTATTTAATTTAATTAGCTTTGTTTGAATGTATTTGACTCTCATTTGATTCAAATAGCTTTGTTTGAATGTGTTTGACTTTCATTTGATTCAAATAGCTTTGTTTGAATGTGTTTGACTTTCATTTGATTCAATTAGCTTTGTAGAATGTATTTGACTCTTATTTGATTCAAATAGCTTTGTTTGAATGCGTTTAACTTTCATTTGATTCAATTAGCTTTGTAGAATACATTTCACTTTCATTTAATTTAAACAACTTGTTTGAATGTGTTTGACTTTCATTTGACTCAAATAGCTTTATTTGATTGCGTTTGACTTTCATTTGATACAATTAGCTTTGTAGAACGTAATTAACTTTCATTTGATTCAAATAGCTTTGTTTGAATGTGTTTGACTTTCATTTGATTCCATTAGCTTTGTAGAATGTATTTGACTTTTATTTGATTCAATCAGCTTTGTTTAAATTTATTTGACTTTCATTTGATTCAAATAGCTTTGTTTGAATGTGGTTGACTTTCATTTGATTCAATTAGCTTTGTAGAATGTATTTGACTTTCATTTGAGTCAAATAGCTTTGTTTGAATGTGTTTGACTTTCATTTGATTCAATTAGCTTTGTAGAATGTATTTGACATTCATTTAATTAAAATAGCTTTGTTTGAATGTGTTTGACTTTCATTTGATTCAATTAGCTTTGTATGAATGTGTTTGACTTTCATTTGATTCAATTAGCTTTGTAGAATGTATTTGACTTTCTTTTGATTCAAATAGCTTTGTTTGAATTTATTTGACTCTCATTTGATTTAAATAGCTTTGTTTGAATGTGTTTGACTTTCATTTGATTCAATTAGATTTGTAGAATGTATTTGACTTTCATTTAATTCAAATAGCTTTATTTGAATGTGTTTGACTTTCATTTGATTCAATTAGCTTTGTAGAATGTATTTGACTTTCATTTGATTCGAAATCTTTGTTTGAATGTGTTTGACTTTCATTTGATTCAATTAGCTTTGTTTGAATGTGTTTGACTTTAATTTTATTCAATTAGCGTTGTAGAATGTATTAGACTTTTATTTGATTTAATTAGCTTTGTTTGAATGTATTTGACTCTCATTTGATTCAAATAGCTTTGTTTGAATGTGTTTGACTTTTATTTGATTCAAATAGCTTTGTTTGAATGTGTTTAACTTTCATTTGATTCAATTAGCTTTGTAGAATGTATTTGACTTTCATTTGATTAAAATAGCTTTGTTTGAATGTGCTTGACTTTCATCTGATTCAATTAGCTTTGTTTGAATGTGTGTGCCTTTCATTTGATTCAATTAGCTTTGTTGAATGTATTTGACTTTCATTTGATTCAAATAGTTTTGTTTGAATGCGTTTAACTTTCATTTGGTTCAATTAGCTTTGTAGAATACATTTCACTTTCATTTAATTTAAACAACTTTGTTTGAATGTGTTTGACTTTCATTTGACTCAAATAGCTTTATTTGATTGCGTTTGACTTTCATTTGATACAATTAGCTTTGTAGAACGTATTTGACTTTCATTTGATTCAAATAGCTTTGTTTGAATGTGTTTGACTTTCATTTGATTCAATTAGCTTTGTAGAATGTATTTGACTTTCATTTGATTAAAATAGCTTTGTTTGAATGTGCTTGACTTTCATTTGATTCTATTAGCTTTGTTTGAATGTGTTTGACTTTCATTTGATTCAATTAGCTTTGTTTGAATGTGTTTGACTATCATTTGATTCAATTAGCTTTGTTTGAATGTGTTTGACTTTCATTTGATTCAATTAGCTTTGTAGAATGTATTTGACTCTCATTTGATTCAAATAGCTTTGTTTGAATGCGTTTAACTTTCATTTCATTCAATTAGCTTTGTAGAATACATTTCACTTTCATTTAATTTAAACAACTTTGTTTGAATGTGTTTGACTTTCGTTTGACTCAAATAGCTTTATTTGATTGCGTTTGACTTTCATATGATACAATTAGCTTTGTAGAACTTATTTGACTTTTATTTGATTCAAATAGCTTTGTTTTAATGTGTTTGACATTCATTTGATTCCATCAGCTTTGTAGAATATCTTTGACTTTCAATTGATTCAAATAGCTTTGTTTGAATGTGGTTGACTTTCATTTGATTCAATTAGCTTTGTAGAATGTATTTAACTTTCATTTAAGTCAAATAGCTTTGTTTGAATGTGTTTGACTTTTATTTGATTCAATTAGCTTTGTAGAATGTATTTCACATTCATTTAATTAAAATAGCTTTGTTTGAATGTGTTTGACTTTCATTTGATTCAATTAGCTTTGTATGAATGTGGTTGACTTTCATTTGATTCAATTAGCTTTGTTGAATGTATTTGACTTTCATTTGCTTCAATCAACTTTGTTTGAATGTGTTTGACTTTCATTTGATTCAATTAGCTTTGTAGAATGTATTTGACTCTCATTTGATTCAAATAGCTTTGTTTGAATGTGTTTAACTTTCATTTGATTCAATTAGCTTAGTAGAATACATTTCACTTTCATTAAATTTAAACAACTTTGTTTGAATGTGTTTGACTTTCATTTGACTCAAATAGCTTTATTTGATTGCGTTTGACTTTCATTTGATACAATTATCTTTGTAGAACTTATTTGACTTTCATTTGATTCAAATAGCTTTGTTTGAATGTGTTTGACATTCATTTGATTCCATCAGCTTTGTAAAATATCTTTGACTTTCAATTGATTCAAATAGCTTTGTTTGAATGTGGTTGACTTTCATTTGATTCAATTAGCTTTGTAGAATGTATTTGACTTTCATTTGAGTCAAATAGCTTTGTTTGAATGTGTTTGACTTTCATTTGATTCAATTAGCTTTGTAGAATGTGTTTGACTTTCATTTGATTCAATTAGCTTTGTAGAATGTATTTGACTTTCTTTTGATTCAAATAGCTTTGTTTGAATTTATTTGACTCTCATTTGATTCAAATAGCTTTGTTTGAGTGTGTTTGACTTTCATTTGATTCAATTAGTTTTGTAGAATGTATTTGACTTTCATTTGATTCAAATAGCTTTATTTTGAATGTGTTTGACTTTCATTTGATTCAATTAGCTTTGTAGAATACATTTCACTTTCATTTAATTTAAACAACTTTGTTTGAATGTGTTTGACTTTCATTTGACTCAAATAGCTTTATTTGACTGCGTTTGACTTTCATTTGATACAATTAGCTTTGTAGAACGTATTTAACTTTCATTTGATTCAAATAGCTTTGTTTGAAAAGTGTTTGACTTTCATTTGATTCCATCAGCTTTGTAGAATGTATTTTACTTTCATTTTATTCCATCAGCTTTGTTTAAATTTATTTGACTTTCATTTGATTCAAATAGCTTTGTTTGAATGTGGTTGACTTTCATTTGATTCAATTAGCTTTGTAGAATGTATTTGACTTTCATTTGAGTCAAATAGCTTTGTTTGAATGTGTTTGACTATCATTTGATTTAATTAGCTTTGTAGAATGTATTTGACATTCATTTAATTAAAATAGCTTTGTTTGAATGTGTTTGACTTTGATTTGATTCAATTAGCTTTGTTTGAATGTGTTTGACTTTAATTTTATTCAATTAGCGTTGTAGAATGTATTAGACTTTTATTTGATTTAATTAGCTTTGTTTGAATGTATTCGACTCTCATTTGATTCAAATAGCTTTGTTTGAATGTGTTTGACTTTCATTTGATTCAAATAGCTTTGTTTGAATGTGTTTGACTTTCATTTGATTCAATTAGCTTGGTAGAATGTATTTGACTTTCATTTGATTAAAATAGCTTTGTTTGAATGTGCTTCACTTTTATTTGATTTAATTAGCTTTGTTTGAATGTGTTTGACTTTCATTTGATTCAATTAGCTTTATTTGAATGTGTTTGACTATCATTTGATTCAATTAGCTTTGTTTGAATGTGTTTGACTTTCATTTGATTCAATTAGCTTTGTAGAATGTATTTGCCTCTCATTTGATTCAAATAACTTTGTTTGAATGCGTTTAACTTTCATTTGATTTAATTAGCTTTGTAGAATACATTTCACTTTCATTTAATTTAAACAACTTTGTTTGAATGTGTTTGACTTTCGTTTGACTCAAATAGCTTTATTTGATTGCGTTTGACTTTCATTTGATACAATTAGCTTTGTAGAACTTATTTGACTTTCATTTGATTCAAATAGCTTTGTTTTTAATGTGTTTGACATTCACTTGATTCCATCAGCTTTGTAGAATATCTTTGACTTTCAATTGATTCAAATAGCTTTGTTTGAATGTGTATGACTTTCATTTGATTCAATTAGCTTTGTAGAATGTATTTGACTTTCATTTGATTAATATAGCTTTGTTTGAATGTGCTTGACTTTCATTTGAATCAATTAGCTTTGTAGAATGTATTTGACTTTCATTTGATTAATATAGCTTTGTTTGAATGTGCTTGACTTTCATTTGATTCAATTAGCTTCGTTTGAATGTGTTTGACTTTCATTTGATTCAATTAGCTTTGTTGAATGTATTTGACTTTCATTTGATTCAATTAGCTTTGTTTGAATGTGTTTGACTTTCATTTGATTCAATTAACATTGTAGAATGTATTTGACTCTCATTTGATTCAAATAGCTTTGTTTGAATGCGTTTAACTTTCATTTGATTCAATTAGCTTAGTAGAATACTTTTCACTTTCATTCAATTTAAACAACTTTGTTTGAATGTGTTTGACTTTCATTTGACTCAAATAGCTTTATTTGATTGCGTTTGACTTTCATTTGACACAATTAGCTTTCTAGAACTTATTTGACTTTCATTTGATTCAAATAGCTTTGTTTGAATGTGTTTGACATTCATTTGATTCCATTAGCTTTGTAAAATATCTTTGACTTTCAATTGATTCAAATAGCTTTGTTTGAGTGTGGTTGACTTTCATTTGATTCAATTAGCTTTGTAGAATGTATTTGACTTTCATTTGAGTCAAATAGCTTTGTTTGAATGTGTTTGACTTTCATTTGATTCAATTAGCTTTGTAGAATGTATTTGACATTCATTTAATTAAAATAGCTTTGTTTGAATGTGTTTAACTTTCATTTTATTCAAATAGCTTTGTTTGAATTTGTTTGACTTTAATTTTATTCAATTAGCGTTGTAGAATGTATTAGACTTTTATTTGATTTAATTAGCTTTGTTTGAATGTATTTGACTCTCATTTGATTCAAATAGCTTTGTTTGAATGTGTTTGACTTTCATTTGATTCAAATAGCTTTGTTTGAATGTGTTTGACTTTCATTTGATTCAATTAGTTTTGTAGAATGTATTTGACTTTCATTTGATTAAAATAGCTTTGTTTGAATGTGCTTGACTTTCATCTGATTCAATTAGCTTTGTTTGAATGTGTGAGACTTTCATTTTGATTCAATTAGCTTTGTTGAATGTATTTGACTTTCATTTGATTCAAATAGCTTTGTTTGAATGCGTTTAACTTTCATTTGGTTCAATTAGCTTTGTAGAATACATTTCACTTTCATTTAATTTAAAACAACTTTGTTTGAATGTATTTGACTTTCATTTGATACAATTAGCTTTGTAGAACGTATTTGACTTTCATTTGATTCAAATAGCTTTGTTTGAATGTGGTTGACTTTCATTTGATTCAATTAGCTTTGTAGAATGTATTTGACTTTCATTTGATTAAAATAGCTTTGTTTGAATGTGCTTGACTTTCATTTGATTCAATTAGCTTTGTTTGAATGTGTTTGACTTTCATTTGATTCAATTAGCTTTGTTTGAATGTGTTTGTCTATCATTTGATTCAATTAGCTTTGTTTGAATGTGTTTGACTTTCATTTGATTCAATTAGCTTTGTAGAATGTATTTGCCTCTCATTTGATTCAAATAGCTTTGTTTGAATGCGTTTAACTTTCATTTGATTCAATTAGCTTTGTAGAATACATTTCACTTTCATTTAATTTAAACAACTTTGTTTGAATGTGTTTGACTTTTGTTTGACTCAAATAGCTTTATTTGATTGCGTTTGACTTTCATTTGATACAATTAGCTTTGTAGAACTTATTTAACTTTCATTTGATTCAAATAGCTTTGTAGAACT